>NC_049212.1:40265093-40372593 GCF_013347855.1 Anguilla anguilla
AGCGGATGGGGCTTCTCTCCCCCAGGGGGGAATTTATCACACAGACACCATTACGCATCATTAAATGCCTCTTGACCCGCCTGAGGGAGAGGCACACGAGAGTGGCAGCTTGTTTCCGTCTTCGGCGAATAACAGAGTCTCGCGTTAATAGGAGAGAACCGTGCTGGTGATTTATTTTCTTTTCGCGTTTTTTGCATTGTCCCCCCCGCCCCCCCTCGTGGTTTGGCTCAGGGTCCTTTGGGATGCCTGCTGTAGATAACGAGCAGAACGGCACGCAAGGCCGCCGTGTGAAAATGGAGCTGTAATCAGCCGCGGCTCGGTGCTGTGCCCTCTGACTGCGCAGCGCGTTGCGCGCGTGTTCGTCTCTGCAGGGTAATGCACCGGAGACCTCGGGGGTGTTTGAGTACGGGCGCATTACCCCACGCCTGGGGGGTTTCAAACAGCGACCCACCCCCCCCCACTCCACACCCACAACCCCCCCCCCCCCCCGCCCACTCCACACCCCCCCCCCTCAGCTTAATGTTGGATATTTCACGGCGGCGCTCGCAAACGGTTGCGCAAAACGGACCAGGGGACAGCGCAGCGGCATCCATTTCATCTCTGCGTTTCAAGGGCGGAGGACGTGAAAGAGCGCAAGTCCAAATTAGAACGTGACAGACTTGACAGACAGAGAAATAAAAAAGAAAAAAAAAAACACACACACTTGGGAAAGGTCATTTACAACAAAAGCAGACCCTCCTGTGGCCCTCAGCCGGTTTGAAGGAAACGCTACAATTATTTCGGCTGACATTATATTTGAGGACGTATTGTGGCTTCTGGGCTGTGTGAATGTCACGCCCGTGAGATGCCACGCTAAGTGCCCTCCCTGGCACTCGTCTGAAGAGAAGAGTCTCTTCACTGCATCCTGTGCTCACCAAATAGCACAGGACCTGCTGTAACGGGGACTTGCATGGGTGAAGAGCGAACTGGAGTTAATGAAGAAGACCTGTAGGCAGCATCACCTGCGGGCGTTTCCATAGATACCCTCTTGAAAGCAAATTCTTTCCTTCAAAAAAGCAGGGATTCCATCATAATCAACTACCACAAATTCTTCCAGTAGTAACAGCTTTATAACAGCTATTACAGACTCTTCCAGTAGTAACTGCTTTATAACAGCTATTACAGACTCTTCCAGTAGTAACTGCTTTATAACAGCTATTACAGACTCTTCCAGTAGTAACTGCCTTATAACTGCTTTATAACAGCTATTACAGACTCTTCCAGTAGTAACTGCTTTATAACAGCTATTACAGACTCTTCCAGTAGTAACTGCCTTATAACTGCTTTGTAACAGCTATTACAGACTCTTCCAGTAGTAACTGCTTTATAACAGCTATTACAGACTCTTCCAGTAGTAACAGTAGTAACTCTCATTTACTCCGCTCTTCCCGTTTATGGGGGAGGTGGCGGATGTGTGGGGGAGGTGGCGGATGTGTGGCGGGGGGGCGAGCGAAGCGTGAAATGGCGTCTCCCTGAGTGCCGAGGAGTCGCCGCTGTGCACCGTGGGGAGGCTCCAGTTTTACGGTTTTGGGCGGGTAAAAAAAAAAAACCAGTAAGCGATACGGCCGTGAGACAAAATGCGACACTTTGCTCAAAACCCTGACCTGTCGCATATTCAGCCGAACATTTGTTTATTTACTTATTTATTTATTTACAGTCAAATTTTCAGTGTCAGTTTAACAGAGTCTGAGTTCAATAGCGAGCAGATTTACTGTCAGAATAAAATGTTCTCAATCAGAGTTGATTCAGCACTGCACATTTTATTGTGGCTTTTCTTAAAATATTCCGGTCTAGGGTGCCTAGTTTTTTTCCAATCCCACTGTGCATTATCATTTATTTGGAAGGACACTGTTAAATTGAAGCTGTACCTGCAGTTGTTTTCAGTCCAATGTCAGTCTGTGGTTGTCTATTTTTGAAGCTCATTGCTAAATTATAGACGGACCTGTCCTTTTTGATAAATTCACTGGAGTTCATATCTGTTGTTGCTTTACAAAGATACAGGTCACTTATTTTTATATACAGTCATTTACTTGAATTTTTTTTGTTGTTGCCGTGGAACTTATCTGTGGTAAAAACCTCCTGGACAGAGACCTGATGGCGCTCCAGGCCAGGCCTACAAGCATATTTTTGAAGGCTCTGTTCTGTGTTTGGAGCTGAGTGTTCCTGGAATGCGTAGCGGCTGTTGGGCAGGCAGTTAGCCGGTGATGAAGAGACCTGCCGTGGGCTGGTAGCATCTGACTGCTGCGAGCCCCCAGACGCTAATGCTGAACGCTGACGGCCAACGGCAGGGAGGAGGGAAAAAACATGCTGTCCCCCGGGGGGTGGGCATGTACACAGAACGGAGCCGGACTGATTGTTCACGACAGCCAGCCCCCCCCTCTCACAACCCCCCCCCCACCACCACCACCTCCCCCACACAGCCCTCCCACACCCCCCCCCTTCACTCCCCAACACCACTATCACCACCCGCCCCCCCCATGCACCACCAAACCCCCCCCCCCCCCCCTCCCTCCCACCACCCCCCCCCCCCCCCCCCCCCGCACACACACACGACAGTAAGATGTTCTGTAGCTGTGCAGTCCTGCCAGGGCAGTGCATGAATGAGGTATCTGTGCAAAGCTGTGTTGTAGTAACCCCATCAGGCTCAAACATCTCACTTATTTCCAGCGATGCCTGGGGAGCGGCTGGGGGGAGGGGGGGGGGGTGTCTGGGGGAGGGGGTATCGCGGGCCTGTATGTGCAGAGACAGCTGGGAGACACAGGGGGTTCTGTTAACCCGTCCCCCGCCCCGCCCCGCCCTGCCCTGCCCTGCCCTGCCCCCACCCTGCCACCGCCCCGCCCCACCCCCCGCCCTGCCCCCCCCCCCCCCCCCCCAGGGAGATACCGCGCCTCGCCGCACGTGCGTATCGATCGCCGCTTGTATCCATAGCGACGCACACTGCAGTAACAAGCAACATAGCTGATATGACAGTGTTTAATTTCCCTCTGTTGTCACATCTGATTATTACTGGCCCTGCTGGCTCTAATAGGACTCGTCCTGCAGTAGAGCCCAAATGAGCTCCTCTGTGACCCGCCTTCTCCGAACCCCTCCTCACACTCGCCCGGGTTTCTCCACACGCTGACAGATGGACAGACTGACAGACCGAAAGACAGACTAACTGGCTAACTGACTGACTGACTGATTGACTGACTGATGGAAGAACAGGACAGCCAGACAGACAGGCAGACTAACGGACAGAGATACAGACGGATGGACGGACAGACAAGACAGACAGACTGAGTGACAGACAGACAGCCTGTTAGCTCCTGCACTCTGCTGTCTAGACGCTGTCCCAGTGTTTCACAGTTCTGTGGTTTTGCCGTGCCTACAGCCCACACCATTAAACACTCGTGCAGCTCTGAACAATGCCTTTAAATTGATGAATTGCAGAGTAGCCATTGAACATTATGGCCGTGCTTCCACTGATGGATTGAATTGCCGTTAATTACCTGGATTGAAAAGGAATTGACCCGGGCCTTGCTGTGGAGCATCTCTTCTCTGTTTGGAGAATCGGCGCGGTACGCTGATGGTGATTTATTTTTTTTTGTAAGCGTAGCGGTTTCCTCCCGCCGCCCTGCTGTGACTGACTCACTCCTCTGCCCCCCCCCCCCCCCACACATCCCCCCAGAAACGTTGTCGCTGTGTACAGCCAGACATCTGAGGGGATGAAGCCTGTGCTCAGTTAGGCCGGACGCAGCAGAGGTTGGCGGCGCGGACGTTAGCGGCAGCTCTGCCTGATGTGTCCAGAGCTCGGTCCCGATGTTAGCAGGTTCGGTTAGCCACAGTACGGCCTGCGTTAGAGGGCTGGACACAGTGAAGCGGGTGTGTGGCGGGTGACCACAAGTGATGCATCATGGGAAATCAAACCTGGAAGCCCGGACCATCGCAACACAACCCCGTATATCAGAGGTGCACAACTCCCATGCTTGGAGGGCTGGTTTGCATTTTGGTTTTCAATCGAGCCAATTACCTTAGTTGTAGTTTTCTGACAGTTCTATGAACTACACTGGTTCACTCCCATACCTGAGCACAGTAAAATCTGTAGGATACACCTGCAGTCTGCGGCTGTACCTGGCGGTTACACAAATGCCAGATCCAGACATGACTGCGCTAATTAATTAAGAGGAGAAGCTGACACAAAATCCTGAAATGGTTCAGCCCCTGCAGTAAACCCATTCTCTAAATTGCCCATTTCCTTCTCAGTCATTTCGGCTTGACAGAGAACGGGGGGGGGGGAGGGAGGGAGAGAGAGAAAGAGGGATCTCGTACATAGCAATCTGTGAGGATCATTGCCTTTATCAGAGGGAGCTGACAGCCAATTTGCACGTGTGCCCTTCAGCTTCGACAAGCAGACAAAAGCGTTTCGGTCCTGATGACTCTCGCCTGTCATTGGCTGGGGCCTGTCCCTGGCTCAGGCCTGTCATTGGCTGGGGCCTGTCCCTGGCTCAGGCCTGTCCCTGGCTCGCCTCCAGAACCGTGGCTGAAGGTGAGTGTGTGTATGGACGGACGGACGGAAGGACGGACGGACGGATGCATGCAGCCTTCGTCTATCTGTTCATTTAACGCCGTTTGTTGATAGTTCAGTTCGCCAGGCACAACTCTTTCTTTTTCCTTCTCTCTTTAGCTTTAATCTTAACGGCTGTTTGGCGGACTGGCTCGTCATAGCTCTATTAGCCGGGACCCAAACGAGAAGACTGGGATCCCGACAAGTTGGAATTTACGAAGCGTGTCATTGCGGGGGGGGGGGGGGGGCACGGCGCTTGTAATCTCAACTTCACAGCCCCGTTCAGCGACACTGTTTTCACACGCGCTCGCTTCAAATGACTGAACAGAAGGCAGCTAATGTACAACAGCAGAAGTATTCAGTGAATGTTCTTGAGTTAACAATGACTGAGTAGTCTGTTTTGTTTTAATTCAGGCGTGTCAGGCTTATCCTTTAATAATGACATTTTTGTTTTAGGCTTTGTTTCTTCTGTGAGCTGGATATGGGTGAACCCGAGTCCTTCTCCATTACCTGTGTTAGTGGCCTCAATTAGATTCTATAAAAGACCAGATGGTTTTGATTTCAGTTTTTGTTTCTCTCTTTTTTCTTTTTTACCTAGTCCGAGTGGACAAAAGAATTCCGGCCTTTGAGAGCAATGGAAGCGGAGGAAAAAAAAGTATTTTTCTTTTTTATGTTTTACCTATATTGCTTTCTGAAAGTGGCTGTAATTCTGTTCTCTTTGTCTCTTTTTTGCGCGCCTTGGCAGAGCTGTGGGGTGGCGGGGCGTAGTATTTGTTCTTCATCATAAAGAGAGCGACCCTCGGGAGTGAATGCAAGGCCCCCAGAGCTATCGGCTGGGATTCGCTTTTTAAAACTTACCCGTCTCTCCAGCTGACGCTGAAGGGCGGCCAGAGAATGGCGTCGTTCTTCCACCGCAGTGTGCCAACAGCCAGCTCTCTCGCTGTAGCTCCGCATGCTCCCAGCATGCATTGCGTGTAGTAACACTTTTGGAGTTCACTTTTGACACGCGTTGACCTTCTGCACTTGTGCTAAAATGGAACTCTGATGACGGCTTGACAACAAAATCCATTGTTTTTTTTGTTTTTTTTAAAATATCCAATTCTTTTGTCCACTCGAACTAGGTAAAAAAGAGAGAAACAAAAACTGAAATCAAAACCATCTGGTCTTTTATAGAATCTAATTGAGGCCACTAACACAGGTAATGGAGAAGGACTCGGGTTCAACAGCAGAAGTATTCAGTGAATGTTCTTGAGTTAACAATGACTGAGTAGTCTGTTTTGTTTTAATTCAGGTGCTAAAATGGAACGCTGATGACGGCTTGACAATAAAATCCATTGTTTTTTTTGTTTTTTTAAAATATCCAAATAGGCCCATTTCTTTTGCGCCAATTGTGGTTGGAATGAAAAGAAAATCTTGGCTAAGCTTTTCAGCAGGTCATAAAGTCAGGTCAAAAATAATAAACTCTCAGAGGACTCTTAAGAGCTTTGTTCCGGTTTATTTTATTCTTAATTATGCAGTTATACGGTACAGTTTGAAACAAACAAATGAAAGCCCACTGGGGTCTAATAAAGCCCTGTCCCTTCCTGTCGTAATGGCCCTGAATTCTCTAATGATGTTTGGTCTCCCAGATTGGTTTGGCCCTGCGGTGGGTCCTATTCTATTCTATCACTGCCACGCCTGTGTGTATATTTAGGCTTCGGTGACTGGAGTGAATTTTTATATGTGTGAGTACACAGAGTGTTTATTTACCAGGTCAGCGCGGTTCTGTGCCAGCTGTGGTCAGGCGCTCGGGCTGTGGGGCTGTGAGAGCAGCATCAGTAAATTTGTCTTACAGACAAGTTGATCTTACTCTCTCTCTCTCTCTCTCTTGCTCTCGCTCTCTCCCCCCCCTCTCTCTCTCTCTCTCTCTCTCTCTCTCCCCCCCCTCGCTCTCTCTCTCACTCTCTCTCTCAATTTCTCTCTCTCTCTCCCCCTCTCCCCCTCTCTCTCTCTCTCTCTCTCCCCCCTCTCCCCCTCTCCCCCTCTCTCTCTCTCACTCTCTCTCTCTTTCTTTAGTCCTTTGATCAGCCCGGGCCCGCCGTATTGTGAACGACAGTGATGTATGTGCGGAGAACCCGGAGTCTGAGCGTGAGGAGAGAAAAACAATATCGCGGTGTTGGGTCCGCGCGCGTCGCTTAAGAAAATCATATTTCAGGCGTGTTCTCAGGTGCCGACCTGGGATGGAAAAAAGAAAAAAAAACGGCACAGATACGTCTGTCGATTCTGCGCCCGATTACTCCAGATATTTGTCGGTGATGCAGTTTCTCACAGCTAAAAACGGAACACTTTAACCCCTTTCAGCGATATGTATGTAACAGTCAGGGGAGCTCGGCTCGCGATTGGACGTTCACGGGGCCCAAATCCTATCAGGGGGCACTGATGCGGAACGAATCGTCCAATGGAATGAGTGAGCGAACCGCACCTTGTAATTACGCAGATTTTTTTATTAACGCACGGTCATACTTGACCGTGCCAAAAGCAAATTGAGTTATAATTCCTGAAATTAAGTGGACTCACTGAAGGCAGAATTAATGTTAGCTCCTCTAATGTGATCTCATTCGTATTAGTTACAGTGCATGAAACGAAAGCAGCTCTCTCCCTCGCGGCCTTCGGTTTAACAGGAGTAACAGACAAAGGTGTGAAAGGAAGATCTCTTTCCTTTATTTTAAAAAAGAGAGTGTTGCTTTTTTTTCCCCTGAGTGTCTAGCCAGGGCTGTTTGCAGCACACGTGCCCCACGTCGCGATGGCGATCGATTCCCTGTGGAGGCACACGGGTCGGAAACATTGATTCCCCGCTGAAGGAGGGAGGTGTACAGGGTGAGCGTTTGATAAGCCTGAACCGCGTTCTTATTAAAGGCTGTTATTGACAGCTTCAGAAGAGGAGGAGGAGGGAGGAGGAGGGAGAGGAGGAAGTAACGATGGTCGTCGCCATGGCGTTACAGCACCGGTAACCAACCCTGTTCCTGGAGATCTACCATCCCCTAGGTTTCCATTTCGACCCTGATTTTGGCACACCTGACTCTACTGACTAGCAGCTCAATGCAGATCTTTAGCTGGGGAATGAGGTGTGGCTTTGTTAGGGTTGGAGTGTAGACCTACAGGACAGTAGATCTCCAGGAGCAGGGTTGGGCAGCCCTGCTCTAGCTGAATGAGGTGTGGCTTTGTTAGGGTTGGAGTGTGGACCTACAGGACAGTAGATCTCCAGGAGCAGGGTTGGGCAGCCCTGATCTAGCTGAATGAGGTGTGGCTTTGTTAGGGTTGGAGTGTAGACCTACAGGACAGCAGATCTCCAGGAGCAGGGTTGGGCAGCCCTGCTCTAGCTGAATGAGGTGTGGCTTTGTTAGGGTTGGAGTGAAAACCTACAGGACAGTAGATCTCCAGGAGCAGGGTTGGGCAGCCCTGCTCTAGTTGAATGAGGTGTGGCTTTGTTAGGGTTGGAGTGAAAACCTACAGGACAGTAGATCTCCAGGAGCAGGGTTGGGCAGCCCTGCTCTAGTTGAATGAGGTGTGGCTTTGTTAGGGTTGGAGTGAAAACCTACAGGACAGTAGATCTCCAGGAGCAGGGTTGGGCAGCCCTGCTCTAGTTGAATGAGATGTGGCTTTGTTAGGTTTGGAGTGAAAACCTACAGGACGGTAGATCTCCAGGAACAGGGTTGGACAGCCCTTCTCTAGCTGTTGAATGAGGTGTGGCTTTGTTAGGGTTGGAGTGAAAACCTACAGGACAGTAGATCTCCAGGAACAGGGTTGGGCAGCCCTGCTCTAGTTGAATGAGGTGTGGCTTTGTTAGGGTTGGAGTGAAAACCTACAAGACAGTAGATCTCCAGGAGCAGGGTTGGGCAGCCCTGCTCTAGCTGAATGAGGTGTCGCTTTGTTAGGGTTGAAGTGTAAACCTACAGGACAGTAGATCTCCCGGAGCAGGGTTGGGCAGCCCTGCTCTAGCTGAATGAGGTGTGGCTTTGTTAGGGTTGGAGTGTAGACCTACAGTGTGGTAGATCTCCAGGAGCAGGGATTGCTTACGACTGAACGTGAACATTAATACCTGCTGTGAATAAAACCGTGAGCATAAAGCGCCGTCGTGTGCGTTTGAGGAAGGATCGGCGGAAGCCGCTGCCGATTCAGACTGGCTTCGGGTTTTTGGCGGGTTTTTGGCGGGTTTGGGCGGGTTTGGTGGGTTTGGCGGGTTTGGGTGGGTTTGGGTGGGTTTTGGGCGGTTTTGGTGGGTTTGGCGGGTTTGGGTGGGTTTGGGCGGGTTTGATGGGTTTGGTGGGTTTGGTGGGTTTGGTGGGTTTGGCGCACTTGGGAGCGAAGATCTGGCTCACGACGAGGAGCCTCCCTCGCGGCACTGGAGCGTCAATCAGACGCCGACCGACGGCGAAATCATCCACAGCAAGCGGCCTTCATCATCATCATCATCATCATCATCATCTGTGTCTCCAGGCAATCAAGCACCCACCCCCCCCCCCCCCCCTCCCCCACCAGCCCCTGCCTCACCACCCCCCCCCCCCCCCCCTCGAATTTGGCGGATTGCAGGGAACCGGCCTGATTGGTCTTGATTGCTCTCTTATTATAGGTGCCTCAGCTGGCCTTCCACAGGAAAAAATTATTTCAAGGATGTCTGTCCCATTGCTTTATTGTTATTGGTCTGGTTTTTTTTCCGATTTTTTTTAAATCAGGGGGCCCAGAACAGCATGTGACTGGGCCCGGATGGGGCGGGCGCACGGCTGGGGCGCGTCAGCCAATGAGGACAGAGTAGAGCCTGTTGCCGTGGAGCTCGTGCGTTCCGCACCTTCATCAGGAGTGCTGTCTGATAAAGGCACAAAATGGAGCCTCCGCGTGTATACTCACTGCTCTTCCCCATTGCTGCTTCCCGAAGCCCTGCATCTGTGGCGGTTTTGGGCGTAGCCCTGCGCCCGTGGCGATGTTGGGCGCAGCCCTGCCCCTGTGGCGGTGTTGGGCGTAGCCCTGCGTCCGTGGCGGTGTTGGGCGTAGCCCTGCGCGCGTGGCGGTGTTGGGCGTAGCCCTGCGCGCGTGGCGGTGTTGGGCGTAGCCCTGCGCCCGCGGCGGTGTTGGGCGTAGCCCTGCACCCGCGGCGGTGTTGGGCGTAGCCGTGTTTATTTACCGTCCGTTCATGCGAATCACGTTCAGCTCGTTTCCGCCCAGTTTAATGAAGGGCATCTGCGGCTGAGGGAGCAAATGATAGTAAATGCGCAGAGCTTCTCCTGTGCAGTGCAGGGTTCTGATGGCTCTGTAATGCTGTGCAGTGCAGGGTTCTGATGGCTCTGTAATGCTGTGCAGTGCAGGGTTCTGATGGCTCTGTAATGCTGTGCAGTGCAGGGTTCTGATGGCTCTGTAATGCTGTGCAGCGCAGGGTTCTGATGGCTCTGTAATGCTGTGCAGCGCAGGGTTCTGATGGCTCTGTAATGCTGTGCCGGTGCACTCGTGCCCTGAGAAGGCGAGTCTGATCCCACTCTGCCTAATGGTGCTGAGTGACGGCCTTCAGCCCGTGTCTAAAACATCTCTTTTACTTCAGAGAGGGCTGTGTTTGAAGATGACAATGCCCCCCCCCCCCCCTCCACAGAGCGGGGGAGCACTCACCCAGAGGTTATGAGGGAAAATGACACCGGCGCTATCCAAATGTCACCGTGTCACCCCCCGTCCCCCGAACTGAACCCAGCCGGGACATTTATAGCATATTCCGGAACAATACCTGAGACAGAATGTTCCGGGCCACCGCGTACGCGCGAGATGATTGACATTAGGTTAGAAGAGAGGTGTTGTTTTCCCCTCCTACAGTACCCCGGGCATTATGGGCCAAATGCAGCAGGCCCAATGCCCAGTTAAGTGACTTTGCGTTGGTGTTTGGTCTTTTCATTTTTTTTTCTTCCTTTTTTTACTTGTATGGTTTGCTTTACCCTGAAACTCTTTTGTTGTGCTTTGAAGGCTTGTGCATTCATGAAAATGGTTTGGAATGACTAACACTGAGCTGAATATACTGTATAGAATTCTATAGTACAGTAGAGTATAGTATAGTACAGTTATTAGTATAGTATGTACAGTAGGTGTAGTATAATGTTGTATAGTACGTATAGTATAGTATAGTATAGTGCTGAATAGTGAAGTATAGTGTATTGTAGTGTAGTGTAGTGTATTGTAGTATAGTGCAGTGTAGTGTATTGTGGTATAGTGTGGTGTGACTGTGAATGCATGGATAAACATTTACAATAACCGAAACTGGGTCAAGCATTCAATAGTGAAGCAGTCCCAGAGTGTGCCCGTCGAGGAAGCAGGCCTGCCGTGAGGAGCTGGGAGCCTCAGGGAGCTTCTGGGGCGAAGGCCCGTATGCTGGGATCCTCTGCAGCAAAGGTCAACGGAGCTTTATGTCACCTGAGAGACACACACTGCAGAGCAGGAACGCTGGGAATAATGCAGCAGAAAAGCACAGCGTCTGCGTCTCCGTCTGCGTCTGCCTGTGAGTGTGAGTGTGAGTGTGAGTGTGAGTGTGAGTGTGAGTGTGCGTGTGCGTGTGAGTGTGAGTGTGCGTCTCCGTCTGCGTGTGAGTGTGAGTGTGAGTGTGAGTGTGCGTCTCCGTCTGCGTGTGAGTGTGAGTGTGAGTGTGCGTCTCCGTCTGCATGTGAGTGTGCGTGTGAGTGTGCGTGTGCGTGTGCGTGTGCGTGTGCGTGTGCGTGTGCGTGTGCGTGTGAGTGTGAGTGTGCGTGTGAGTGTGTGTGTGCGTGTGCGTGTGCGTGTGCGTGTGCGTGTGCGTGTGAGTGTGAGTGAGTGTGCGTCTGCGTGTGAGTGTGAGTGTGGGTGTGAGTGTGAGTGTGAGTGTGTGTGTGTGTGTGTTTGTGTGAGTGTGGGTGTGGGTGTGGGTGTGAGTGTGTGTGTGTGTGTGTGTGTGAGTGTGCGTGTGAGTGTGCGTGTGAGTGTGAGTGTGAGTGTGAGGTTGAGTGTGAGTGTGAGTGTGAGTGTGAGTGTGAGTGTTGAGTGTGCGTGTGCGTGTGCGTGTGAGTGTGAGTGTGAGTGTGTGTGTGAGTGTGAGTGTGAGTGTGAGTGTGAGTGTGAGTGTGAGTGTGAGTGTTGAGTGTTGAGTGTTGAGTGTGAGTGTGAGTGTGAGTGTGAGTGTGAGTGTGAGTGTGAGCGTGAGCGTGAGCGTGAGCGTGAGCGTGAGCGTGAGCGTGCGCGTGCGCGTGCGAGTGAGTGTGAGTGTGAGTGTGAGTGTGAGTGTGAGTGTGAGTGTGCGGCTGTCTGAATGGACTCCTGCTGGGCTGTTTCCTGGCTCAGCAGACATGGCGCTTCTGGGGGCTTTTGTCTTGCAGATTAATATACTGCAATCCAGTCTGGAGTTATAAAAAAAAAAAAAGATTGTTGTAATTGGGACTGATTGAGCCAAGTCTTTCAACATCTGCGCAGACTTTCTAATCAAGGAGCTCAATAGCTGTAATATGCTCTCCGCGGAGCTGTCCACACAGACAAAAAAAAACTGCGTTTGCAGTAAATCTGCTGCTCGAGAAACCCAATAAAAGTACGAAAGTACAGAAAGTCACCAATCTAAAGTTAAAATGTCATGGAACAAACGAGTTTCTTCTTTGGAAGGCCCATCGCAGCACAATGGATGGTATTTCTGCGTGCTCTTTTTGCTCAGCATCCCACCGTAGTAATAATCACTTTAACTGCACATCACTTTCGTAATTGACATAACATTTCAGACATACCAGAAAATAATGCTGTGAAAGCACTCTGTAAAAACATTTAGAACACAACCCATTCAGACTGGAGCAATTCAGCAGTGAAAGGGCCTACATGCAGTTGAAACCAGTTTTTTTTTTTTTTTAAATGTTTTAAACTGATTCTGTAGTGTTGCCCTCAGTGCTGGAAGGGTGTTCCGGAGTGGAGTAGCCGTGGTGACCCCCCTTGTGCGGTCTCCACGGAAACGCATCACCGTGACGCCATGTCTCTTGCAGAATTCTCCGGAACGCTGGGGCGGATCCCGGCGGCGTACGGGGCGGAGCCGGGGACGCCGGCGGACAGCTCGCCTTCCTCGCCCCCCACCTCCGGGGCCCGGGCGCGGCACCATCGCGGCGCGGGGCCCCCGGAGCCCCTCTCCCCCCCTCACCTGTCCCCCCTCGGCCTGTGGGGGTCCCAGGAGGACCCGGGGAGCAAAGGTGAGAGCAGAGGGGTGGGGAGGGGATTGGGGGGGGGGGGGGGGCGAGATGACCCGGTTTCCCACATGCACATACGGTCCTGTGTTTTGACCCCATCCCACTCCGTCCAGCGACATCCCACAAAATGATCCTGCTCAGCTTGACTTTGGCCTGTTTGGATCTGGTCACCCTACATGGGGTGGGGGGGTTTGGGGGGGGGGTATTCATGGAGAGTTTGGGCTGGGGTGGAATCATCATTATGACCAGAAAGTCCTCTGGTGTTCCATATAAGCCCAGATAAAGGCTTCGCCCGAACCGTCGGGTGATCTGCTGCGCTGCTCTCTTCACACTGAGCAAACAGCGAGGAGAACGTTTAAAAGAAGAGAAAAGCGTTTTGTGCCTTGATGTGCTGCCACCGTCTTATTGGATGAGAGCCAGGATGGTGCACTCACATGGTGATACTGTGAACAGGACAGAGTCTGCCCTTCTGTAAGGGCCTGCTGCACACAGCCTGTGTGTGACGAGGCAGTGTTCCACTCCTCCTCTTCCTCTTCAGCTGAATTCTTCAGAGAGAGGAAAGAAAAAAAAAAAAAAAACAATACAGGCCATCAATTCTGGGCACGCCTGCTGTAACATCAAACGCTGAGCTAAATACGTCTTTGTCTTTGGCGGTTTTCTAACCGCCAGTCTGGCTTCCGCAGAGCGTGTCTACTGGGCACGCTCAGCTCGGCTAGGCCGGGCCCACTGAGAGTCACACGCTGCGCTCTTAATTCTGGGAGGGGGGGGGGGGGGGGGAGGACACGCGCTACGCTCTTGATTCTGTGTACAGTATCAGATAAACCCGGGTCTGGTCCTCTCTGAGACTGGGGGGGGGGGGGGGGTGCGGGGGGGGTCACGCGCTACGCTCTTATTTCTGTGAGAGTCATGCGCTGCGCTCTTAATTCTGTGTGCAGTATCAGATAAACCCGGGCCTGGTCCTCTCTGAGACTGGGGGGGGTCATGCGCTACGCTCTTATTTCTGTGAGAGTCATGCGCTGCGCTCTTAATTCTGTGTGCAGTATCAGATAAACCCGGGCCTGGCCCTCTCTGAGACTGCGGCAGGGGTCACGGCAGGATCCAGCTCTCCCCCTGGCTTTGGATATCAACCCAGGAGCCAAGTTTTCTGATGGATAAATTTGTCAAAGAAAATTAATAAATAAAAAACTGGAGAGATTTGTTTTCTCAATCCCAGCAGGGACCCCCCCGGTGTATCCGGCACGGTCATAAATAAATAATGTGGTGTAGTGGAAATCTCACTTTAACATGAAGGAAGAGAGACTGGTTTCTCGTATTCCAAAATTATTTAATGATTAATTAATCAGGGAAAAAGTCTAACAAGTCAGAGTAATTCCAAAGCATGAATGAGAGATCATACAGTCGGACCTTGCTCTTGTTTCTTATTGGTTAGCAGCAGGTGTCTGAAAAAGATGAGTCGTTGCATTTAGCTACATAACCACAGTTTTGTTCACACAAAGACCCTTGCAACCCATATTAGCTTCTCTTGGTGTTTTAGACTTTGTGGTTATCACCGTGAAGTTTGAATAAGTCTGAGTTTCTTCTTATTACCTGAGGGCTTCCACAAACTAGAGCAGAGGTCACTTGACTCAGCTGACTTTGGCAGCACACAATCAATACCGTGCAGCACCAGCAGGTTGTCGGGAAGCCCCCCCCCCCCATAAACCCCCCCACCACCTGAGTCGCTAATGCAGAGCCGGCCGTGCTCAGCCTCAGCCGCTGTTTGATTCCCCCAGTCTGCCCCCCCCCACCCCCCCCCCCCCCCGGAGGGCACGGTGATTATCTGGAGGGAACCCGTCTCGTCTGTCGCTGAGGGATTGTGGGATAGGTGTTTCGTTCCTACGCCACGGAACGTCTCTCAGCACACAGTTCTCAAATTATACTTAAATCAATACTAGATTCTTAGCGTTGTTGAGTTTTAGATCGTAAGGGTATGTTAACACAGCATATCATATATAATTAGAAATAAATAATAAATATTGTGTGTTACATATATATTACATGTTGAACACCTCCTGGGTAAGTTTATTTTTTTATTTCCTCAAGCATGAGATGAAATTGTTTCACCCACAGTGCATGGATTTGCACACCATGAAAATGTAAATGATTCATTATTCTTGCCCATTTGAATAGCCTGCATAATTCATAAGTAAAATTGATTTTTATTTTTTTTTTAATAATGTGCCTGCTTGTGTGTGGAGTCATCGGAGCTGATAGCATTAGATTCTGCTGCACGAGTATTTACACTGTTTTATGTAATGTTATCGTTTTCTTTCTGGATGTTTTTGTAACATCACAGTACATCGTTGGTGGATGCAGGGTCTTGGGTGGCTCGGTCCAGTTAAGGCATTTACTGTAATCTCAGAAATGGGTGTTGGGACCCAGAAACCTCAGACTTCGGCCTAGACACCATTTATCCACCAAATTAAGCCACAATTCAAATAATCAAACCGCCGCTGATCTATTAATTATTTAAACACCGAAAAAGAAACTGAAGTGTCGGTTATTTTCTCAGCGGCGCTGTTAAGCTAACCAGGTTAGCGTTAGCATTGATTTGTACGAATTAGCATTTACAGGAGCGCCGGTTTCTCCAGATTAGCATTAGCGAGGGCTTCTCCAGGTTAGAATTAGCGCTGGTTTCTCCAGGTTAGCGTTAGCAATGGCTTCTCCAGGTTAGCATTAGCAATGGCTTCTCCAGATTAGCGTTAGCGATGGCTTCTCCAAGTTAGCTTTAGCGATGGTTTGTCTAGATTAGCAGTAGTGCTGCTTTATCTAGATGAGCGCTAACACTGGGTTCTCCAGATCGCTGCTAAGCCCTCCAGACTCAGGTTAGCGCTGGATTCTCTAGAACCCCACTGCACTGTAGCTCCTTCCACTCGCTGGACAGGTGCCCAAAAAAGCAACCAGTTCGGTCAGTGAGAGACTCTCCTCTCCCTCCCCTGTAGCACTACTACTGCTACTACTGCATGTGACCTGCAGGGTGGGAAACGGTCACTGGCCAAACACGGGGTGTGAGTCGCGCCGCGGCGACTTCCTGTCCGGCTCCTCGAGCGGCGCTTCCGAACCGTGAGGAGAGACGCGCGTGCTGAAGCGGGCGGTTCTCACCGTCTCCGGCCGAGCTCCATCAGTGTCAGTGACCCTCCCAGCTGACTGCACACTGGAGGAGGAGAGGCAGTCACGGTCCACACGGACCCCACGTAAAGGGCGAGCCCTCCAGCTCAGCTCAGAGATCGATGATGCGTGCGTGCGTGCCCACGATCAGAGGAAATCACTTTCCACCTGCATGCATCTGCAGAGCGCACGCATGAATGTAGGGTATTACTTTGAGGGCTCCAGATTGCTCTAATTTGCAAGACTGTGTCCTTGCATGTGAGCTGTTCACTTTGTGCAAAGCACTTAGCCCTTTCTTTTCATGATCTCAGAAAAAAAGAAAAAAAAGTACCAAGGAGAGGACGAGACACAATTATGCCCATTTTCCTTTCCACTGGCGCTGTTTAGAACATTGCCATTGTAAAAATATCGCTTGTTTCCAAGGGCAGCCAGGTTGGATTTTAATTTGCGCTTGTGTGTAAGGCAGGTGTAATTACTCCTGTGAGGGGCTGTTCTTGCCGCTCGGTTCCTATTGGTCGTCTGCGGTGTTCCTTTCATCCCACTGTCCTTGTGCTCTACCGCTATTCGCCACAGAGCTGCCTCTCTGTCACCTCCTCTCAGTCACCTCCACACTGCCTCTCTGTCACCTCCTCTCAGTCACCTCCACACTGCCTCTCTGTCACCTCTGCACCTCCTCTCTGTCACCTCCGCACCTCCTCTCTGCCTCGCTGTCACCTCCTCTCAATCACCTCCGCACCTCCTCTCTGCCTCGCTGTCACCTCCTCTCAGTCACCTCCACACTGCCTCTCTGTCACCTCTGCACCTCCTCTCTGTTACCTCCTCTCTGCCTCTCTGTCACCTCTGCACCTCCTCTCTGTCACCTCCTCTCTGCCTCTCTGTCACCTCCGCACCTCCTCTCTGCCTCTCAGTCACCTCCTCTCAGTCACCTCTGCACCTCCTCTCTGTCACCTCTGCACCTCCTCTCTGTCACCTCCGCACTGCCTCTCTATCACCTCCTCTCAGTCACCTCCACACCTCTTCTCTGTCACCTCTGCACGGCCTGTCTATCACCTCCTCTCTGTCACCTCCGCACTGCCTCTCTATCACCTCCTCTCTGCCTCTCTGTCACCTCTGCACCTCCTCTCTGTCACCTCCTATCTGCCTCTCTGTCACCTCCGCACCTCCTCTCTGCCTCTCAGTCACCTCCTCTCAGTCACCTCTGCACCTCCTCTCTGTCACCTCCGCACTGCCTCTCTATCACCTCCTCTCAGTCACCTCCACACCTCCTCTCTGTCACCTCTGCACGGCCTGTCTATCACCTCCTCTCTGCCACCTCCGCACTGCCTCTCAGTCACCTCCTCTCTGCCTCTCTGTCACCTCCTCTCAGTCACCTCCACACCTCCTCTCTGCACCTCCTCTCTGCCTCTCAGTCACCTCCTCTCTGTCACCTCCTCACTGCCTCTCTATCACCCTCTCAGTCACCTCCACACTGCCTCTGCCACCTCTGCATCTCCTCTCTGTCACCTCCTCTCAGTCACCTCCACACCTCCTCTCTGTCACCTCCACACTGCCTCTCTGTCACCTCTGCACCTCCTCTCTGCCTCTCAGTCACCTCCTCTCTGTCACCACCGCGTGCCGTGTGGTTTCGCTCTCCTGTAGTTATACAGACGGCTTCTTCCCGCTGAACTCTGTGGTGTTTGTTTGGTCTGTATAGTGTTAATGCGGCTGCCTGTGTCTCACAGGAAGGTTTTTACGTGCTTTCAGCCACTATGCACTATGCACCTATGCACTGCATGAGGGCCCGGTCTTACTGCCACCATAATCTATGTTTTTACCATTTTTAATTTTGCTTCGAATGGCCCATGAAGGACCTTTGACTGTCCTTGTGTTATCCATTGTGTTTTTTATTTATTTATTTTAATTTAAATTGTGCTGCAGTTGCTGTGGAGCGCAGTGTTGATCTTGTGGAGTTCTCTCTCTGGAAGATTCCACTCTGTGAAACAGCGGCAGCTCCCCGCGGCTCCGCGGTAGCGCAGGGTCTTTGTTCAGCCGCGCTGCCGTGGAAACAGCGGGCGTTGGAGACGTGCAGGTCGAGCCCAAGCGGTGAGAGGAGGCTGTCGAGGTGTGTCGCCGTTACAACCCGTCAGCCCCCCCCCCCCGACTCCGTCCCCCACATTCTGCCTCTAGCAGAAATATGACGCAGATTTACCGCGGGTAAAGTGCGTGGACGGGATGTGGTGGGAGAGTAACTGTCGATGAAATCCATCATAGCGAGGTTTCTGGGGGACAGGCGTCACCTGTCAGAGCCGCCACGCGGTCGGGGGAAGGGAGGCAGACGGCGGTGCCTTACCGCCAGACTGACAGACCGCCTGACTGACAGACCGCCAGACTGACAGACCGCCTGACTGACAGACCGCCAGACTGACAGACCGCCTGACTGACAGACCGCCAGACTGACAGACCGCCTGACTGACAGACCGCCAGACTGACAGACCGTCTGACTGACAGACCGCCACGTGCCGCGCGCGGCAGCTGCTTGGCAAAATGATCAAAGTGACGTTTAAAAAAAAAAAAAAATGTTTTTTTTCCTCAGCTAAGTAATGGAACGCAAGCCAGTCGATACGCCCTGATGATGCAATCTGCATCTGCGTTTGATGTGCATTTACAGCACTGTCGCCGTGGAGACCGCAGGTTCAAAAGAGACGCTGTCGTTCACAAAAAAGGACCGGTGTGTGTGTGTGTTTAGACAAAATCACGCAGGCGCTGAATTTTCAGGAGGGCTGTGAACACCAGACCGGTCCGTGGAGCTCAGCTGGGCCCGCGGCAGGTACTCCGCTCCCCAGATGAGGCCATTGTGCAGTCAGGGGTGCCAAGCCCTGTGTGACAAACGCTTGCCCTTTTTCATTATTATTTTTTCTAAAACTTTTTATTTCTGCAAAGATATTTAAGGTCTAGTGGGCCCTGTGTGACCACTGTAACCACCATCCAAAATAGGCCACATTTACTACATGAATAAATGAGGGTAAAACACTTCAAATAAATATTTATTCCTTTTCAACGTTTAAGTGACATGAAGTGACAGAGGTGGGGGGGGGGGCGCTCATTTTCTTCACTTTCATCAGAGACAGCGTGAGTCTGGGATAATGTCAGCTCAGAGCAGCGTGTGGCCCTGAGCAGTCATTTACTCTCAGCCTCCCGCCTCTTAAGCGACTCACCTGACGCCGTTTAATCTTTCAGTGGGGGGGGGGGGGGGGGGGTTCTTCTGTGCGTCTGCGAGGCTGAAAGCCCCCCCCTCCCCCGCCGCTCTCTGTCTGAGCGCTGTAGGGCCTGCGTACGGTGGCCCTGCGGGGACACAAAGGAAGGCTCGGCCCACAGCCCCGCGGGCCTCGCCGGACCGCAGCTCGCCTTGCAGCCGTCCGGCTCTGCCTGAGCCTTAAAGGGCCGGACTGAGAGGAAACGGCCTCCCTTTAATGATCACACGGGACCCGACAGAGCACATCCCTCACACAGAGGGAGAGAGAGGTTACAGAGACACAGAGAGAGAGAGAGGGAGAGAGAGGTTACAGAGACACTGAGAGAGAGAGGGAGAGCGAGGTTACAAAGACACAGAGAGAGAAAGAGAGGGAGGGAGGGAGACAGGGAAGGAGAAAGGGAGTGAAAAGAAATAAATAGCAAGAGTGAAGGTCAGAAGGAGAGAAAGGAAGAGGGAGAAAAAGAATAAAGATAATTAAATGGTAAAATAGAGAGAAAGTTGGAAAAACAAATAGCAAGAGAGAAAGACAGAAAGATAAAAAAGGAGGGGATGAGGAGAAAGAGAATAAAAAGAAAAAGAAATTAAATGGCAAGGGTGACAGACAGAGAGAAAAGAGAGATAGGGAGTGAGGGGGGGAGAGGGGGAGAGAGAAGGAGGAAGGGAAGGAGGGAAAGAGAGCGAGGGAGAGAGAGAAAAGAGAGAGAGAGAGAGGGAGCCACGCCCTGGTGTATTTGCGCCAGCTTCTGTTGTGTCCTGGCGGTGTGTGTGGCTGCCGTTATTGGGAGTGTGTGTGTGTGCGGTGGCTGTGAAGGACAGCCCGGGGCGGTGTGCAGATATCTGGGAAGAGAGAACGGTGCCCGTGGGTACGGGCGTGGCACCTCGCGGACTGGCCTTTACCACCGTGCTGCCCGCGCCATTCTCATTTAGGACTTTCGCCCGTCGGAGTTACCCGCTGCGCTCGCTGCCGTCGGCTGCTCTCCCCGTGTTCAGACTGCGGCGTCACGGCGAACGGCGAACGCTGCAGAACCCCCCCCCCCCCCACACACACACACACGTTCAGCAGTCGAGCTCTGTCATACACCACAACCCCCCACCCTCGCCTTCGCGCGTTCTACGATCCAACACTGTCATACACCCACCCCCCCCGCCCCCCCCCGTCCTACCCCCAGGTTCTACGAGCGAGTGCTGTCACCCTGGCTTTACTGCTTTCACATTTCCTGCCTGTCATGGGGAAGGGGGGGGGGGGGGGAAGGGGGGGGACTCCCGGCTGGGGAGAACAGGCCTCTCTGCTCTGCTGTGGCTGACTGAAGTGCCGTTGCTGCCACTGACATTCCCCCCAGTCCCTGTGCCGAACCTGAGCTCAGGCACCTCCACAGCGTGTGCCCCTGACCCGTGCCAGTCTGTGCCCCTGACCTGTGGCAGTCTGTGCTCCTGACACATGGCGGTCTGTGGTCCTGGTCTGTGGCAGTCTGTGCTCCTGGTCTGTGGCGGTCTGTGCTCCCGACACGTGGCGGTCTGTGCTCCTGGTCTGTGGCGGTCTGTGCTCCTGGTGGAGGTCTGTGCTCCTGACCCGTAGCGGTCTGTGCCCCCAACATGTAGCGGTCTGTGCTCCTGGTCTGTGGCGGTCTGTGCTCCTGGTGGAGGTCTGTGCTCCTGACCCGTAGCGGTCTGTGCCCCCAACATGTAGCGGTCTGTGCTCCTGGTCTGTGGCGGTCTGTGCTCCTGGTGGTGGTCTGTGCTCCCGACACGTGGCGGTCTGTGCTCCCGACCAGTGGCGGTCTGTGCTCCACACCTCAGCGTATCGCGCTGTGCAGCTGCTGGTTGGTTCTTACCGCTGCTGTCAGTGCATTAACACATTTGAGGATGTTTTGGAGTGTGTGAACGTTGAGTTGCTACCAGGTCTGGAAACCTGCCATAAAAAATTGGGTCCTTTTTCCATTCTTTTTTTTTGTTTTGCTATGTATAACTGTGCTTTCGAAACCAGTAAGAAAATGTGATCAAGCCCTGTCATGGCCGTTTTGAAACCTGTCTTCTGGCACCTACTGAGTGGGAGAAATATGGAGAAAACGGAATGCTTTAAGTGCTGTCTCTCTCAGAGTCCATGCGCAGAACAGAAGCTCTTCTCTTTCATTTTTTATGCGCGGATCTGCTGACCTTGTTGGTGAATCCATTGTTCTGGCCTGTTCAGATACACTGAATGGACATTGTGCAGAAACTGGAAAGCCGAATCATTTTTTCACCCTGTTACACATGACTTATATAAGCGTTTAAGGAATGAGGAATAATATAAGCGTTTAATTTCTCTGTCCAAATGGAATGTTGCTGATGGGAACCCTCTGATATTGCAAGGAGGGCTGCCCAGAGACAGGCAAGTCCTGCATCCTTATTTATACATCACGTGTAAATACTTAGCAACGGTAATTTGATCTGTAACTAAGACACAATTTGTTGCTGCCAGTCAGCTAAAGTCTGCAGAAAGACATCCAATGTAGAGGCATTTTGATATGGAGGACGGCGTGCAGCACAGTGGGTAAGGAACTGGGCTTGTAACTGAAAGGTCGCAGGTTCGATTCCCGGGTAAGGACACTGCCGTTGTACCCTTGAGCAAGGTACTTAACCTGCATTGCTTCAGTATATATCCAGCTGTATAAATGGATACAATGTAAAATGCTATGTAAAAGTTGTGTAAGTCGCTCTGGATAAGAGCGTCTGCTATATGGCTGTAATGTACTGTAATGTAATATGTTAGTATTTTTTTACACAATTTATCATTACATTTGTATTTAAAACTACTTTTAAGTCTGTTGCCAGTTTTTAAAGGCTTTGGGCGCATGGTTGACTGTGCGCTCAGTGTGCCTCGATGCTGGAGGAAGACGCCGTGGAGGCGGAGCTTGTCTGACACTGGGACGGGTCCCTTTTTGGGTCCCTTCTCATCTGCACAGCGGTGGGATGCAAGAGTGGGGGGGGGGGGTGTCCCGGAGGTCAGGGGTCATGCCGGGAACCCTGGGAAACGATCGCCGCCATGTCCGCGCGTCTCCCTGGCAACCAAGCTGACGGTTTAATTTTCTACACAAAAACCAGCGACTTGACCGTAGTCCGAGTCTTACACCAGACCGGCCATCTCCTCCCCAGGTTTATTCCCCGCTGGGGGGTTTTTTCTCACCACAGTTTGAGTCCTTTTTTTTCTTCCCACTGGGGAGTTTTTACCTCGCTTGCTTTTTTGGGGTTCAGGCCTGGTTTCTGCCCAATTTTCCTCCTGCTCTCTGTAAAGCATCTTTGTGACAGCTCTCTGAAAAAAAGCGCAGTACACAATAAATTGAATTGGATTGAATTGAATAGGACCTGAATTGAATTGAACTGAAAAAAGTCTGTATCTGAGTTAAGAGGCGAGAGAGCCTTGTTGTAAAATTGAGTTCTTCGGCTCGCTAGGTAGCATCACCTGACAGGCGAGTCCCGTTGCGAGGGTGAAGCCAGACTCTGTCCTCGGCCTTCTTTCTGACGAGCAGGAGCGGTGAAGGAGGGATAATGGGAAGCAGAGAACAGAGAGAGGGCCTCGAGTTTGCTGGCACATATACCCACCTCGCCCGCTGCTGCTGATTGGCTCGGCCTGAACCCAGATGGAACTCTGGCTGTGCAGTGTTCTTCAGTTCCCCTGGCATTTCCAGTGGGGGGGGGGGGCAGCAGTTAACAGCTCACAAACTCTGTGACATGCTGTCCATATTAGAATAAGAACAAGCCCATTGTGATGTCACTTATCTCATAAAAAAACATAAAGAGCATTAATCATAGAATACATCTGTTAGTAACAACCAATCAAACGATGCTATTGGTGCTTTGTGGATATTGTCTGACTTTCTTGGTAATTCTATTTCATGGACTCCGGAAGTATAGCCAGAAGGTATCCACCAATCGCCATTGGTGTCGCAATGCTTGTTGCCTGTGTACTCTGATTGGTGCAGCTCCAAGTGACATCACAGCTGGCTTATTTCTGTTTTATTATCCCTGAGTGAGAACAGGAAGTCTCTCCCAGCTTCAAAAATCTCAGTCAGTCAATGTCGGTCAGTCAATGCTGAGCGAAGGTTTCCTTGGTTTGTAGATATATGGGGTTCCTGATATGCACATTTGCTTTGGATATGAGTAATGCATCCAGAATGTGGGATTGTCGCTTTGGATAAAGGTGTCTGCCAAATAAAATGTAATGTAATATAAATGTAATGGATATAATGATAGCTCTTCTCTAGAAAGGTGAAACTGAAAATGTACAAATGTATTCCAGCAATGAAGAGACTAGTGTATGCCTCAATGGAAATAAAGAAAATGAAGGGATTTAGAACTTTTTCTGTATTCTTTCAATGCGTTATGAAATGATAGTTATGTAATCACGTGGCGTACATGCATTAGTTCTACGCATGATGCATTTGTCAGATGAGTTGTGACCTTTATCATATATTGTCTTTAAGTCTCGGAAGACTTTATTATGAATGGTTGCGTGTGTCCAATTTGACATGGTTTCCTGGGGGTTAGTTTTCATGTACAGTATATTTTAAACGAATTGCGAATTTCATATAAAATAGAAATCAGGCCACCAATTGATTTGTGGGTAATGAGCCTGGAGGACAGAGGCTTCCGGCCTGCTCAGCGTTCGTCTTGCTCGTGAGTGCTGCTCCCCGGCGGGGGGCTGATCTTCTGCTCTTCCTCTGGGGGCTGGAACAGCGTTGTGTGTTTTAGCAGAACGACGCAGCCTCGGCCCATGGCGACGTGCGGGGCGTGAATTATTAACCGCGGAAGGAAACGGCGCGGAGCCGCTGGAGCGGAAGGCTGTAAACGAGGGGAGCGCGTGGGCGCGCGTGGGGAGCGCGTGTGTGGGGAGCGCGTGTGTGGGGAGCGCGTGGGGAGCGAGTGTGTGGGGAGCGCGTGTGTGGGGAGCGCGTGGGGAGCGCGTGTGTGGGGAGCGCGTGTGTGGGGAGCGCGTGGGGAGCGCGTGTGTGGGGAGCGCGTGTGTGGGGAGCGCGTGGGGAGCGCGTGTGTGGGGAGCGCGTGGGGAGCGAGTGGGGAGCGCGTGTGTGGGGAGCGCGTGGGGATCGCGTGGGGAGCGCGTGGGCGCGCGCGTGTTCGGGGAGCGTTTTCGGCGATGAGGAGTTCGCTCTTCGCCGTCTGAAGGAGCGGGTTCGGTCGGGAGGCGGTCGGTTTGCGCGGGGGCTCGACGCTGTGTGGCGGAGAGCGGGAGCGGCTGGGCTCTCTCACAGATTCCCTTTTGTTTGCCAGGCCTATGCAGAGACGCTGCTCATTGCCTGCCTGCATCTCACTAAATACAAACGCTGATTAAAGGGAATAATTACTTTTTTTATTATCTTGGAGTGATTGTCAGGGTAGTTCCTAAAGTTCTTGTAGTTACATTTCTGGGTTCTTTTTAAAAATTATTTCATTTCTATGTGCTTCTGATTGGTCAAAACATATTTTTTAAGTGTGATTAACTATATTCAAGCTGATGATGTATATTACTAAGGACCAGCCAGCTTTACAATGGCAGGGGGCAGGAGCATTTGGGGGTTTGTGGTGTAAAGCAAGAAAGTGTACTTGGTGTGTGTGTGTGTGTGTGTGTGTGTGTGTGTGTTTGTGCGTGCGTCTGCGGGTTTGCGTGTGTGTGTGTTTGTTTTGTATTGTGCATCCATCTGTACAAGCCCTTTATGTAATAAATTGCAGGAAAAACGTTTTCTCAATATTTTTACAGTACTGTGTATGCTACAGTAAGTGCTGCTGTAGCAGACGTGTGGATACGCTGAACTTTTCCGTGTTTTTTTATTCTGTTTTTTTTTTTCTTTTTTGGCTGTCAGCCGTATTTCACTTCTTCTGACGAGCAAGGGCAGCTTGTGTCTCTCCGCACTTCACAAACAAGAAAGAGAACCCGAAACACGGCGGCAGAAACGAGGCCGAAGAACGCCCGGAGCACCCAAACGGCAAACTGTGATTAGCCGTAAAATAGAGCATTAACTTTTTAATACTTAACACCGACGGCCCTGCGTCTCCGCCTCCCTGCCTGCACCCCCCTCCCCACGCCCCCCCAGGTAAACACACTGTAACGAAACGCAGGCGCTCACATCACAAAAACGACACAGGCCTCTTCCTGGAGACGGGCGGGGACAACGGCGGGATGCTGTCGGCAACGGGCGAACCCTAATTCGGAGGGACTAAGAGTGACGGACTGAAATGGAACGCTCTCTGCTGCGGCACTACCGTTTTTTTTTTTTGTTATTTCATAATTATTTATTTATTTATTTATTTATTTATTTATTTATTTATTTATTTATTTATGTATATTGTTTTGCTGTGGGGAGGCGCAGCAGGGGCGTGTCTTTGATGTGGCGTTCGATTCCCGATCGTTGTTGGGCGGGCGGGCGGGCGGGAGAAAGGGACTTTCCCGCGGCGGGAACGCGCCCCCCTCGGCGACGGCAACGGCGGAACCCTCTGCTGAATTATTTGTGACGGCAGCTGCGCTGGAAAAAGAGGGGGTGGGCAGCGGGGGGGGGGGGGGGGGGGGGGGGGGGCGGAGACGAGAGGCTCGCGGGTGATTGGTGATGGCGCCTGGCGGAAACCAAACGGGACAGGCTGCTGTTTTCGATTTCTGGGCTCTGGTGCCTCTGGAAATGTGCGGAAACAGACAAACTGGGGCGACGGGACCGGTGTAACAGCCCAGCCCTGCTTCCATTGCCCCGAGCCTTCACCGAAGTACACTCTAAATATACTGGAACAGAATGCAATACGTCATCAAGATATTACACCAGTTACACTCAACATATGGCCAAGCATACAAATTATCACCGATATCAGATAATCCTGCATAGCATTTGTTTTAAAAAATAAATAAAAAAAACACTGATCTGAAATATGGCTTTATTACAGTAACTCCAATTTCATGGGTTTAAGTGTAGACGTATCAAAAGGAAATTGACCTGTTGTAGCTTCATACAGCAGTCCGCTATCCATGAAACCCAGGAAAAGTTGTTGGTTGGACAGATTCACAGAGCGCACATAGCTTTGAAAAACTTGGTATGACCAACGATATACCTTCCCTCATTTTAATTAAATATCATAGTTTTTTTTTAAAGAAGAAGTGAAGTTATGTTGTTTATCGTCTTTTTATGTACTCTGTGTTTTTTTTTTCCTCCAGAAAATGCGAGGTTTGGACCCGTGTTTGTTCAGGAGCCTGGCGATACCATATTTCCGCTGGAGTCTGAAGAGAAGAAAGTTACGATGATCTGTGAAGCGAGAGGAAACCCTTCGCCCACGTACAGGTGCGTCTTTATGAGCGCGTACAGGTGTGTCTTTATGAGCGCGTACAGGTGCGTCTTTATGAGCGCGTACAGGTGCGTCTTTATGAGCGCGTACAGGTGCGTCTTTATGAGCGCGTACAGGTGCGTCTTTATGAGTGCGTACAGGTGTGTCTTTATGAGTGCGTACAGGTGTGTCTTTATGAGTGCGTACAGGTGCGTCTTTATGAGCGCGTACAGGTGCGTCTTTATGAGCGCGTACAGGTGCGTCTTTATGAGTGCGTACAGGTGTGTCTTTATGAGTGCGTACAGGTGTGTCTTTATGAGCGCGTACAGGTGTGTCTTTATGAGCGCGTACAGGTGTGTCTTTATGAGCGCGTACAGGTGTGTCTTTATGAGCGCGTACAGGTGCGTCTTTATGAGCGCGTACAGGTGTGTCTTTATGAGCGCGTACAGGTGTGTCTTTATGAGCGCGTACAGGTGCGTCTTTATGAGCGCGTACAGGTGTGTATTTATGAGTGCGTACAGGTGTGTCTTTATGAGCGCGTCGCAGAGTTTGTGAGCTCGTAAACGCTACAGGCCTCCCACAGGAAATGCCAGGAGAACTCAGGAACACTGAGCAGAGTTTGGACCGGCTCCATCTCAGTTCAGTCAATTCAGGAAATCAATTAAAATTCAAATCTGGGGTTTAATTAACTGAAATTCTCCTAGGGAATTATTGGCATTTTTTTGTTTGATGCATGAAGTGAATTTCAATTAATTTCCTGAATGGACTGCCACAAATTAGAATGGACCCCAACCCTCCTGCATCTTGCCAAACACTGGAAATGGAAAGTGATATTTATGTTTTCCTGTTGTAATCCCCAGTTATTTATAGGGACTCTCCGTTCTTGAAGTTCAAAAAATGAAAGTGGCTTTTTTCCCCCCTGTATATATTTCATAAACTGCTGAAGCTAAGAAGTATTGGGCTTGGGTTATACTTGTTTGGGAGACCTCCTTGGAATATTAAGCCTCTACTGACAGACAATGTTGGGGGTGGAGAACAATCTAGTGCCATAGCTTAGTGATGGGGACACTGTGCTATAAGAGGTGCCATCTGAATGAGACTGAGGTCCTGACTCACTGTGATGATGAAATAACATAACCCATGCCACTTTTCACAGGATCAGTATTAACCCTTGGATTCTGGTTACATTCCAATAAAACCAGCTACATCTGGCTACATAATCTTATTCTGGATCTGGTCCTGTATGCTCCCTTTCTGATATGCTTCTCCAGAACTTCATCACTGCAGGAGAGAGCAATACAATAAAGAGTTATCATGTGAGCTGTCCATCAAGGGGTGACTACCCAGGGCCCTAAGGCAGTAGAGGTCATGACTGAAATGTCATCATGGCCCAGGAGGTCATGAACCCACAGACAATAATGCAGAAATTTCCTGAGAGAGCAGGAGCTCACAGATTTCATCTTCGCCACGTTTCCCCTGTGTGGGCCCTGTCCTGACCGTGTGCTCGTACCCGCAGATGGATGTTCAACGGGACGGAGCTGGACGTGGGAAGCGACTTTCGCTACACGCAGATCGAGGGCAGCCTGGTCATCGCGGAGCCCAGCGAGGGCCGGGATTTGGGGCAGTACCAGTGCAAGGCCACCAACCTTTTCGGCAGCGTCCTGAGCCGGGACGCCCTCCTTCAGTTCGCATGTGAGTACCCGAAAACCGCACGCACCTCTGCTGTCCTGCGGGGTGGAAATGGGATCATTTTACTGTCACGCAGTGCAGATTCAAACCATAACATGAATCTCAGAGATACGGCACGTGATGGCAAGGTAAAAATAGTACCTACTATTACGATGACATTTAAATTTAGGTTGAATGTGTTTGCCTGTCCTTAAAAAAAAAAACTAACCAGAAAACTGAAACGGAAAGCTGAATATAAATAAATAAGCCCCATTTTATGTCGTGCTCTGTATTGTGAAATCCGATTTTGGCTGGTCTGACACCACTCTCGTGAGCCTGTAAGCAGGGTGCTACAGAATGAGAACGCTGATGAGCGCAGTGTTAAGCATGCGTGTTCAGCTGACCTGATTTAAATAATTACCTGATGTACATTAGGTACATCTGTTCAGAGAAATATTCTTCTTTTGTTTTGGTTAGCAACATGCTTGTTTGAAAACTCCCAGGGATCTTCTGGAGTGTTTTCAGCTTTTTACCCAGCATCTAATGATTTTAAATCATATTTTTTTTACCCGGGGTGTGATGTCAGGTGTGAGAAGATTTTCTAAATGTGTCTCTACTCGTTTAAGGCGTGAGGTCCATATTGTATGAGGGTTACTGTGTGTAGCCCAGCTGTTTGTGTTCAAATAAACCCGTTGGGTTATGAGGTCCATATTGTATGAGGGTTACTGTGTGTAGCCCAGCTGTTTGTGTTCAAATAAACCCGTTGGGTTATGAGGTCCATATTGTATGAGGGTTACTGTGTGTAGCCCAGCTGTTTGTGTTAAAATAAACCCGTTGGGTCATGGAGAAAAATAAAAAAACAAAGAAAATCCTTCCCCTTGTACATTAGCTGCCACGAAACATCAGCTCGCTAGCGTTATCCGCGGAGCCGGGGAAAATAAGCGCCTCTGCTCTGCTCCGCTCTGCTCTGCTCCGCTCTGCTCTGTCCCTGGGCGGCGAATCAAAGCAAGTGGCTTGTTTCCCTACCCATCCGTCCCCTGGCTTAATTCCAAAGCGTCGTCAGAACGCAGGGAAGCGTGGAGAAACGGGTCCGGGGGCGCGGCGCGTGGAGAGAAAACTGCCGCTGCCGCCACCGCCGCCGCTTACCGGTCCCCCGGAAGCGCGGACGGTAATGGCCTTACCGCTAACGCCCGCGGTTAGCATACGCCGCCGATTCTGCGCAACAGCACCGCTCTGCATGTTTACGACGCCGCTGTGCGTGTCACAAGGGGGGGGGGGGGGGTTTAGAGCACGCCTTTGTCAAAACGTGACTGCTCCCGCACATAATGCGCCCACGGAGATGCCGGCGAAGATGCAGTTCAGACTGCTTTCTGAGTCCGCTTGAAATTTTACCAGCGTGTGATCTGTGTTTTTTTTTTTGGAGTGCTATAATGGGACAGAATTTATTGATTTGACTGATTGAATGGAACAGAAGAATACTAACAGGGAGATTCTACACAGACTGGTTTAATTGGGCATTTCAAGGAGACTTGTTGTAGCCTGCACATTAAGGACGTGATTCAGTCAATATAGCCTATGTCCAAAGCTTTGACTAACAAATAAAAGAAAGAATGATCATTTTTCTTCTTGATAAACACAGGGTTGGCGAGTTTGGCGATTGCTAAAGACGAACTTGCCTATCTGAGTTTGGGGAAAAAATGGTACAGGGCTCGTGTTTAATTTAAGGTTGAACGTGGATCGAATGCAGGCATTTTTGAACCTCCCTACGGTTTGCAGTTACATTGTGAGCAGACACTGAAAAGCTGCTTTGTGTAAAAATAGTTTGACATCCTTTCTTTGGCAAATGTGATGCCTTCATTTGGAAAACCTGTGATCTTATTTCTCTTCCTTTAATGGGTTTGTGAAGATGACACCGTTTCAGATTTCAATTTGCACCTGAAACCATTTCAGCCCGCTTTTCTGTAATTCGCTGGTCTTAATCTCCTGTATTACCATACCATGCTGAAACCTGCACTGCGCAAGATATGTTATCTGCATGTGTGCATGTGTGTGTGCATGTACAGTATGTATGTGTGTATACCTGTGTGTTTATTTAGCTTTATGTATTATATGAATCTATGTGCCCGTGTGTGTGTGTGTGTGTGTGTGTGTGTGTGTTTTGTGCTTGTTTATCTAAACACTTACAATAAGCCACACGGTTGCATGCTAATCAGCCAATAGGAATTCTGGGAATGTTGGGTCATGTTGTCTTCCAGTCTGAAATGCACCCCCCCCCCCCCCCCCCCCCCCCCCCCCCCCCCCCCTCCCACAGCGAACTGCAATCATCTAATCAGAGCTGCACAGCTGAGGAACAGCCCGTTAAGGCTGCCAATCAGAGCCCTCGCTCTGCCGCTGCATTATGAACGCCGATCAGGCGTCACACGGCTGCACAGCCAGGGCAGGCATCGCTGTGAGACCAGCGCTGTGAGACTGTGCCAGTGTGTGAGAGAACACACCCCACACTCACCAGCGCTGTGGGGTCCAAACGTGGGCGGGGTGCACGGACCCTGCGTTAAGGGCCAAGCCTGTGATTAGGAGCAGTTTCTTTCTTCCAGTCACCCGTGCATTGCTTCATGCGAACGTGTGTGAGTTTGTGTGTGTGTGTGCGTGTGTGTGCGTGCGTGTGCGTGTGTGTGTGTGTGTGTGTCCGCACGTGCATGTGTCCATGTAAAAAAAGCAAGGTCTCATTGGACCTGCTATCATCACTGAATTTTAAAGATGGGTTTATTTTATTTATGACAAATTGCTTTTTAAAAATTATATATTTATTTTTCCAGTTTCTCTGTAGATGCTGTATGGTTTGCTGTGTAGACAATAGCACTGTGTTTTACTCAAGGACTGTGTAATGTCAAGGACTGCTTATGCCACTGCCTTTGATGTCCCTTTGTGACGCCATTAGCCAATAGGGGTGAGGGAGGAAAAGAAATGGCTCCGCCTCCTTATTGGCTGCTGTCAGTATTTCTTCCTGTGAACCCAGTATACTGTATAAGCAGGGTTTTCTTCCCCCAGTCACCCTGACACCATTAGCTAATTAACACTTACCAATTGACCAATTTAGCTACAGCATTGTCTGGCCACTCGTACATTAGTCTTTAGCTGGTATTCCTGTGCTCATAAGTTCATGTAAATGATTTGGGCTGAGGCACTAATTAAGAACACAAGTTGGAGTGAAACCCAGAAGCGGATTCCAGGAGCCCTCCAGGAGCGGGACTTTCCCCGTCTGATGTGGGATATCCTTTGTTTTGTCAGTGACCCGTTTTTGCTTTGCTTTTGCCTGGGCAGCGTTCGAGCTGGCTCGGTGATTCTTTCTCCGCGCGGAGCCATGGAATGCGCGGAGCGCGTTGGGGTGCGTGGGTCGGGTTTAGCGAGGTTCTGACGGCGCGGTCCGGTCCGTAGGTGTCGGTCCCGGGCGTACGAAGACTCGCGGAGCCTCGGAGCGCGTCTGCTGTGCGATCTACGCTCCCCGCGCTCTGCCAGGACAGCGGCCCTCCAAAACCGGCCCCAGACGGACTCTCCCAGCCTCGCTCACACCCGGGCTGCGCGCACATCCCAGCTTGTGGGCAGACAGGTTCTGGTCCGGTCTCAGGCCACGGCGCGGTCCGTCTCTCCGTCTGTAAACCGATCAGCCCGTTTGCCTCGACCGCTGATCCTCGCCGGTCTGAAGTGACCGGTGTGAGTGAAGCTGTTCTGGCGGTGCGGTGAAGCTGCTGTCGAATGGTGTCCGAACCCAAAATGGCCGCGGTACAAAAGCACCTGCTGATTCAGGAGTCTGTTAACCTGGTCCTGGAGAGCCACGGGCTCTGCTGGATTTCTTTGTTAATCTGCACTTAATGAATCAATTAGAGCAGGTGATTGCACACCTGGTTCACTGGTTCACTGGTGACTCGGGGTCTAATTTGGGTGCTGATTTTAAGGTGGAAAGAAGAGCCCACTGAGTGCTAATGCTAATTCAGATTCTAGATTTAAAGTTATCATTCATAGCCAGCCTGAGCCTGAGTCACTGATGCTTGTCACTTCACTTCTGTTAATGAGTACTCAGTGCGTGAGCAATCTTCGCTTCTGTTAATGAGCCTGCATCTATAGTGAACATGCGTATAGTCAATACTCATCAGTACATGAGCAATACTCTCATAATGTTTATATTTCGAGCTGTGCCACCTGTTAATTACTACTAATTAACATGCTTTGAAGGGAATGGCCTACATCCACAGTCTACGTTTAATATGAAGGGAGATTTATCGTGTGTTTTATTGGCCTGATAGTGCGTGATGTTTTTATTAATGTTTTCCTTGACAGGCCAATTTTTGTACGCAAAGGAGCATCTCCTTTCATGCTTGTTTGTATGTTGACATACCGTACATCCGTGTCTTCTTTCAGAATACTACGTGGAGAGATTATCTGTCATTTCCCTGTAGTTTCCACGTACCTATGGATGTGAAATTGTCGAGCACGTTATTGAATTCTACACACAGAAATTTGATTTACGTCGGTCACATGGCTATAAATTATCATTATGCTGCAATAGCCTTTGCTTATCTTGGCACTTTTTGCTTTTCTTTCTTCACATTTCAAACTAATTGGCTAACTTCCTGACAGCAGCTGTGAGAAAACCGTGGCGAACCTCAGCTTCAGACAGCAGACCGTCCTTACCTTCGAACGGGAGCCGAAATCTCTCTCCCCCCGTCCAATGAGAACCGAGCTCCTGGGACTGATTCACAAGCCCTGTGGGTGTGCAGTGAAACCAGGGTGGGCCTTGATTACCGCTTTTAATAGCCCCGAAAGCTCCAACCCCTACAAAGAGCTTAGATTGAACCAGCTCCTAAATCCCTCTTAATGGCGAACAGAGCCCTGCACTGCATGCAAATGAGGCAGATTATTATCTGTTCACGTGTCAGCCCGTGCGTTATGAGTGATGTATGAGTATTGATTTATCCTGTTTTTTTTTTGTCTGGGATTACAGTTGTAAGCAAGTGCCAGGGGGGGGAGGGAGGGGGGGGGGGGGGGGGGAGTTAGGGGGTGCAAGAAAGCGGTTCGCCTCCGGGTCGGAGTCTTCCTTCTCTGCGTCTTCCTTCTCTGCGTCTTCCTGTCTCTCTGTCGTACTGTTTCCTGTCTCCTTGATCCCCTTTTGTTCATTTATTTATTTTTGGCAGCAGTGCTCTTCAACACCGGCCATTTTCTTGTATTTCTTTGTTTTTAAAATGTATTTTATTTTATTTTATTTTTTTTGCTCCATTCCGGTGACTCCCCCATAAATATTTTCGTTTTTAGTGATGCGGCCTGTCTGTGCGATTTACCGCCCCATCTCCAGGAAAAAATTGAACATAAAATCCCCCCCTGCCTGGGGCACTATCTGTGTGCCGCGGTGTCAAGATCCGCGGCGAGAGATTTCATTTATTCATTTATTTATCTCCGTACGCCCCCCCCCCCATCCCCTCCCTCCTTCCTCTTTATGGTCAGAACTCTGAGCTAAATCTGTTTTCTCATTTGGGCTACAGGAGGAAGTATTGATTAGCCATAATTCATACGTCGCCGCGGAATTGGCGGGCGGCCGGGGCGAAGCTCTGACGCGCGGAGCGAGGAGGCGCTGGCGGCGGGGGCCCGATGAATCAGCGGGCGCGGCGGTGACATCACCGGCGGCTCCCCGACGGCTCGTTAGCTCCGCGCTCCCTCCCTCCCTCTCTCGCTCGCTCGCCCGCCCGGGCCTCGCTTAACGAGCCGGGCGCCGTTTCCTCTGCTGCAGGAAACGCCCAGGAGAGCCCTCCCACCTCCCTCACTCTGTGCATTCCCTCAGCTTCCTCTGTGCATTCCCTCAGCTTCCTCTGTGCATTCCCTGAGCTTCCTCTGTGCATTCTCTGTGCATTCCCTGAGCTTCCTCTGTGCATTCCCTGAGCTTCCTCTGTGCATTCCCTGAGCTTTCACTGTGCATTCCCTGTGCATTCCCTGAGCTTCCTCTGTGCATTACCTGTGCATTCCCTCAGCTTCCTCTGTGCATTCCCTGTGCATTCCCTGAGCTTCCTCTGTGCATTCCCTCAGCTTCCTCTGTGCAGTCCCTGAGCTTCCTCTGTGCATTCCCTGAGCTTCCTCTGTGCATTCTCTGTGCATTCCCTGAGCTTCCTCTGTGCATTCTCTGTGCATTCCCTGAGCTTCCTCTGTGCATTCCCTGAGCTTCCCCTGTGCATTCCCTGTGCATTCTCTGTGCATTCCCTGAGCTTCCTCTGTGCATTCCCTGTGCATTCCCTGAGCTTCCTCTGTGCGTTCTCTGTGCATTCCCTGAGCTTCCTCTGTGCATTCCCTGTGCATTCCCTGAGCTTCCTCTGTGTATTCTCTGTGCATTCCCTGAGCTTCCTCTGTGCATTCCCTGAGCTTCCCCTGTGCATTCCCTGTGCATTCTCTGTGCATTCCCTGAGCTTCCTCTGTGCATTCCCTGTGCATTCCCTGAGCTTCCTCTGTGCGTTCTCTGTGCATTCCCTGAGCTTCCTCTGTGCATTCCCTGTGCATTCCCTGAGCTTCCTCTGTGTATTCTCTGTGCATTCCCTGAGCTTCCTCTGTGCATTCCCTGTGCATTCCCTGAGCTTCCTCTGTGCATTCTCTGAGCTTCCTCTGTGCATTCCCTCAACTTCCTCTGTGCATTCCCTCAGCTTCCTCTGTACATTCCCTGTGCATTCCCTGAGCTTCCTCTGTGCATTCTCTGTGCATTCCCTGAGCTTCCTCTGTGCATTCTCTGTGCATTCCCTGAGCTTCCTCTGTGCATTCCCTGAGCTTCCTCTGTGCATTCTCTGTGCATTCCCTGAGCTTCCTCTGTGCATTCCCTGAGCTTCCTCTGTGCATTCTCTGTGCATTCCCTGAGCTTCCTCTGTGCATTCTCTGTGCATTCCCTGAGCTTCCTCTGTGCATTCCCTGAGCTTCCTCTGTGCATTACCTGTGCATTCCCTGAGCTTCCTCTGTGCATTCCCTGTGCATTCCCTGAGCTTACTCTGTGCATTCTCTGTGCATTCCCTGAGCTTCCTCTGTGCATTCCCTGAGGTTCCTCTGTGCATTCTCTGTGCATGCAGTGCACATTCTGCCTGAATTCCGTGCTCATTCTCTGTGCATTCCGTGTGCATTCTCTGTGCATTCCGTGCTCATGTCCCTGCACGCTCTCTGCTAGTTCCCTGCACTCTCTCTCTCTCTCTCTCTCTCTGTGTGAATTAGACAGGGCTCTTGCGGTCACATTTTTCATGGAGGAATCAGCCTTTGATCTTGACCTCCTTTTACGGTGGCGCGGCCACGCTGGATTACACCCTCGAGGGCGAGCTGATTGGCTGGTTCACGTGGCCCCCCTGTCTCAGTGGGGCACCGCCCACTTACACTTCCCCAGCCGCCCCCCGTACCTGTCCTGCCTTCGCTTGCATTATCTTTGAAAAAAACCGCAGGGTCTTCGATTTTTCTATTTCCTTTTTTCAAAATAGGTTTCAAGTGCCTGCAGGGTGTAGGAAACAAAACATCGAATCAGCAGCTGGACACATTGATTCCTCCTGACCCAGTCGCACAGGGCACTGCTTTTCGGATATTTTTTTTTTTATACCTCTCTAATATAACAAGTGCTGGCATTCACTGAGGCGTAGAACGCCCTGCGTCTAGATCCAAGAGGCTGAATTAAACAGACTCTCCATCTTGCCAAGTACAATCACACTATATTTACAGTGGACCTTTACAAATGAAAGCGCGCTCTTTATAATAGTGATGTACAAATGCAAGTACACTATTCATGATGCTACTTTACAAATTGAAGTACACTGTTAACAATGGTGAGTTCCAAATGCAAGTACACAAGTGCACTTTCAATAATGGTAAGTTCCAAATGCAAGTAGACTATCATAATTGTACTTCACAAGTCCATGGCAAAATTGAATGTTTGAAATGAGCTGCTCTGGTATAAGGATGTAGTGTGAGGCAGTAAAATATGAGTAGGAATAGCTGTGCAAATTTTATACATATGAGCTAGCTTCGACATACAGGTGGGCCTTGCTTTCAACAGCAGTCACAGCCAATGAAATGCAGTTCAGCTCTTTTTGGAAGAAAAAAAAAAAGATGAATAATTTCAGGATCACAGTCCACTGAAGTTCTGTGGTAATAAAAGTCTCTTTCCGTCCTACTTTAATCACTTTGGTGCATCAGCTGCAAGCTGTTTATATGCCTGTACATCCTGAAAGGCTCGACTGCTGTTGTGACTGCGATGAAAATAACCGCGCTAAGCAGCTCTCTGGGAGCACTGATTGCTTTTTACGTCGACCTATCGGCGCTGGCGTTGTTTCGCAGAGGAAGTGCGATGCGCCTTCTGTAAAACGTTCCCGCCGCTCGCACCTCCAGACGACGGCTGTGAACCGCGCGTCTCTCCCCCCCCCGCGCGTTGGAAGCGGAGAAGAAGAACGCGGGCAGCCTGTGGGGGTGAAGTGCGTTTGGGAGCTGCGTCCAGGGCTGCAGTGTGAACACTACCGTGGGGTTGGGGCGGGGGGGGGGGGATGGTATGGCACACTGACCTGACCCCCTGACTGTGTCACGGGGTTTCCGGGGCAACACAGCTGCTGCTGGAAATGAAAAGGGTTCCTGATGGGTGTGAGGCAGAGACTGTAAAGGGTTCCTGATGGGTGTGAGGCGGCAGCAGTGGGGGGGTGGGGGGTGGGGGGTGGGGGGGGGGCAAGCGTGGGCTGATCCAGTAACTGATGGGATACGGGGACGAGGACTGTCCCCACAAACGAGGACTATTTTCGCAACAGGGCTGGTCCGGAACAGGGAGGAAACTGGCGGCAAGGCGGGTTTTTGACAGCTCTGCCTTCTGAACGAGGCGGCTTGCAAAGCCAACGTTATTGTGTCTGCGTTCCCAGACCCTCCCCCCCCCCACACCCCCCCCCCCCCACACACACCCCCCAGCACGTACAGTTATGTGCCTGTAAGGCCTCCAGGCGCTGAGATTGTACGCATGACGGGTTTCTGTTCCGTCTGGAGAGCTGTTAGAGAGCTTGCTAGCTTGTGAAACTTCTCAAACTGCAAGTGCAGTTCACTTACTCACACACACACACATGCTTACACACATGCATGCTCACACACACACACACACACACAAACACACACACACACAAATGCACCCTCACACATGCACACGCACGTACTCACACACACTGACATACACACACACCCACGCACGCACTCACGCATGCTCACACACTCGCACAAACGGTCACACGTTGTGAAGATACGCGTTCGTTCTTTGAGCTCCAGTGGGTTTTTATTTCTTTCTCTTTTTTTTCCCTCCGTCTTCAACAAGCGTTTCAGGATGAGGGGAGCCAGGGTGCCACTTCCCCTCAGTCTGCACATCTCTCCCGCTAACGAAGGAGAAGCCTCACTTCACCACGGTGCCCGGCACCTCTCCCAGCATGCATTGCACCGCCGACGTTCCCGCCCGTGGTGGGAAGGGGACGGAGCCGATGAACGCAGTGATTACTGGCGACGCAGTCGTGTTCCAGCCGGCCCCGTAGCGACGCTATCCAGACGCCTCCGTCGATGAGCGCTCGTTACCTGCGGCGTCTGCGCACCCTGCGTGAAGTCCGTTCGATAACCGCCAGACGGCACGGCCTGTCCCCGGCGTGCGTCTGGCTTGTGTTCTCAGGAACGCCGCACAGCTCGCTTCCTACCTGACTCGGAAACGAACGTGTAACTGAAAAACATCCTCGGTCGAGAGGAGTTCTTTTTATGTGAGTAAGCGTCAGTCAAAATGCAGTCAGGGCCGTAGCTGCCATTAACCACCGAGGACATGTCCCCTGTATTTTTCTTACATGTCCGTTTCTAAAGCCTATGTTTAATGTCATTTTTTAGTGAGAACATCAGTTGCATTTCATTTAGAAAGGAAATGAACGATGTTTAATATTTTCTCAAATGTACTCCTAATCTACGGGCATATGTACAGCATTTACACCCTAAAATGCATCCTCAGTTAAATGACCAAATTAAAGGGAGAGAAGAGCACGCCCCAGCCTAACCCCACCAGCCCCCCAGCCCCCCCCAGCCCCCCCAGCCGAGTCTATTGATCATGGTATTTTTTAGGTCCTGGTTATGCCCCTGAATGCAATATTAACAGAGGACAGCAAACCCGATTGTAATTCGACAGTTGAAAATTACAGAAACAGTTTACTGAAACCTGGATTTGTGTGCCGCAGCCTTGCGTCGGTTGAGCACGTTTCCGTGCAGTAAAACCACATATTAATTTCTGTGGCAGTTATGCTTCATAATGGCTGGTGCTGTTTAAGGGCCTTGTGTTACTGAGTGGAGCCTGTCGCCTCTCCTTGTCCGCCTTTGGGAATTGAGGGTTTTTTTCCCACGCCGCGCAGGAACTGGTGCCATGGGCTATGCGTGGCAAATTGTGGTCACTCACTCACTCAGTCACTCACTCACTCACGGATGACCTTTGAGGGACGTTTAGTGGGACGCATGCGCAGGTGGTGCTTCGTTTAGTGGGACGCATGCGCAGCTGGTGCTTCGTTTAGTGGGACGCATGCGCAGGCGGTGCTTCGTTTAGTGGGACGCATGCGCAGGCGGTGCTTCGTTTTGTGGGACGCATGCGCAGGCGGTGCTTCGTTTAGTGGGACGCATGCGCAGGTGGTGCTTTGTTCAGTGGGACGCATGCGCAGACGGTGCTTCGTTTAGTGGGACGCATGCGCAGGTGGTGCTTCGTTTAGTGGGACACATGCGCAGGTGGTGCTTCGTTCAGTGGGACGCATGCGCAGGTGGTGCTTCGTTTTGTGGGACGCATGCGCAGGTGGTGCTTCGTTTAGTAGGACGCATGCGCAGGTGGTGCTTCGTTTAGTAGGACGCATGCGCAGGTGGTGCTTCGTTTTGTGGGACGCATGCGCAGGTGGTGCTTCGTTTTGTGGGACGCATGTGCAGGCGGTGCTTCGTTTAGTGGGACGCATGCGCAGGCGGTGCTTCGTTTAGTGGGACGCATGCGCAGGCGGTGCTTCGTTTAGTGGGACGCATGCACAGGCGGTGCTTCGTTTAGTGGGACGCATGCGCAGGCGGTGCTTCGTTTAGTGGGACGCATGCGCAGGTGGTGCTTCGTTTAGTGGGACGCACGCGCAGGTGATGCTTCGTTTAGTGGGACGCATGCGCAGGTGGTGCTTCGTTTAGTGGGACGCACGCGCAGGTGATGCTTCGTTTAGTGGGACGCATGCGCAGGCGGTGCTTCGTTTAGTGGGACGCATGCGCAGGCGGTGCTTCGTTTAGTGGGACGCATGCGCAGGTGGTGCTTCGTTTAGTGGGACGCATGCGCAGGCGGTGCTTCGTTTAGTTGGACGCATGCGCAGGCGGTGCTTCGTTTAGTGGGACGCACGCGCAGGTGATGCTTCGTTTAGTGGGACGCATGCGCAGGTGGTGCTTCATTTTGTGGGACGCATGCGCAGGTGGTGCTTCGTTTAGTGGGACGCATGCGCAGGTGGTGCTTCATTTTGTGGGACGCATGCGCAGGTGGTGCTTCGTTTAGTGGGACGCATGCGCAGGCGGTGCTTCGTTTAGTGGGACGCATGCGCAGGTGGTGCTTTGTTTAGTGGGACGCATGCGCAGGTGGTGCTTCGTTTAGTAGGATGCACGCGCAGGTGGCGCTTCGTTTTGTGGGACGCATGCGCAGGTGGTGCTTTGTTTAGTGGGACGCATGCGCAGGTGGTGCTTCGTTTAGTGGGACGCATGCGCAGGTGGTGCTTCGTTTAGTGGGACGCATGCGCAGGTGGTGCTTCGTTTAGTGGGAAGCATGCGCAGGTGGTGCTTCGTTTTGTGGGACGCATGCGCAGGTGGTGCTTCGTTCAGTGGGACGCATGCGCAGGTGGTGCTTCGTTTAGTAGGATGCACGCGCAGGTGGCGCTTCGTTTTGTGGGACGCATGCGCAGGTGGTGCTTCGTTTAGTAGGACGCATGCGCAGGCGGTGCTTCGTTTAGTGGGACGCATGCGCAGGCGGTGCTTCGTTTTGTGGGACGCATGCGCAGGCAGTGCTTCGTTTTGTGGGCCGCATGCGCCGGTGGTGCTTCGTTTAGTGGGACGCATGCGCAGGCGGTGCTTCGGTTAGTGGGACGCATGCGCAGGCGGTGCCAGCTGAAACGTGTCTGCGGCAGTGAGTTGCGCCGTGGGTCTGGACGGTCACGTGCTTGTTTCTTCTCTTCGGTTATTAATTTGTTTTTAGTGTAATCCGCGGGCCGCCTTCTGCTCTTCGGCCTGACCTTCACGGACGATGCGCGCGCTTTGTTGTGCCGAATCAAAGGGACTCGACCAAGGCTTCATTTATCAAGCTCTGCCACCGCGCAGCTCAAGTGCGGGCCGCCGCCGCTGATCTTTTTAAGAGAGAGAGAGAGCGTCGCCAAAGAAAAGGAATAAAAACGATGACCTTACTCTCCCGCTTTTTTTCATTAGCTGAAATTTAGATCTTTAATGTGTCCCGGGAGCCGTTCTGTGTTTGCGCACACACACACACGCTGGCGTAGCCTGGGCGCTAAACGGAAAGGCTCGTCGCCATGGAAACGGCTTTGTTGATGCTCGTTGAAGACAAGCGCTCCCCTTATATATATTACCTGGAGTTGCTGGAATGACAAACTGCCATTTTATGAACCTTGAGAGCGAGCTTCTTTTTCTTCATAAATATCGATGATCCAAATTGTGTGTTGTACTTTAACTCTTTAAATTAACTGTGTAGCAGTGGTGGACAAGTGAACGCTAGCAACAAAGTGGAGTTGTACAGAGTGTAATGTAAACAGGCAGCTTAAACATCACGCTCGTTTGATATATGCGTGTTGGCCTTTCATGGGGCAGGTAAACTGCCAATAGTTTTAATTCAAGGCTGGCTCAGCTTCCTATTGGCTGCCGTGATGTACACTATCTAAATGCAAATTGCTGTTGAGGCTTTAATGGAAAACTTGGAGGTCTGAGGTCTGCTCCTTCAGTCTTAACCTGCAGATCACATTCTGCAGTTCCTGGAACAAAAATACGATATCGGAATTAATTTAGCATGAAAGATATTTACTGAATTTTTTTTTTATTTGAAGAAGCAGTGCTGAAGTAAACATCACGAATACAATTTAACTCTTTCCTACTGTATGTCAAGCTGCAGGCTTCACAGAGACAGGAAGCACATCTGAAATAAGAGCATAATCATGCATAATATGTAACGGTGATAACAGGTCAGTTAGGCCCATCTCATAGTCAAGCTCATAATCTACCTGCAGTCTGGAACCTACAGTGTGTGTCCAGTCTTGCCTAGAAAGAGTCGATGCAGGTGCAGATTTTTGTTTTTTTTTCAGCTAATGAACTAATCATGGTCTTTAGTCAAGGTCTTGATCAGTAGAATCAGGTGTATTAGTGCTGGAATAAAACGGAAACCTGCGCCCTCACCGGCTCTTTTGGGATGAGATGGGACCCCCCAAGTGTGAAGCCTGGACTGGAAGACGGTCGGGTGCTCAGCCTCCCCGCTCTGTGAGCTGTGTGTGTCCGTGCAGCTCCCCGATGTGATTTCTGTGAGCTGTGTGTGTCAGTGCAGCTGCCCGATGTGTTTTCTGTGAGCTGTGTGTGTCAGTGCAGCTCCCCGATGTGTTTTCTGTGAGCTGTGTGTGTCAGTGCAGCTGCCCGATGTGTTTTCTGTGAGCTGTGTGTGTCAGTGCAGCTGCCCGATGTGTTTTCTGTGAGCTGTGTGTGTCAGTGCAGCTCCCCGCTCTGTGAGCTGTGTGTGTCAGTGCAGCTCCCCGCTCTGTGAGCTGTGTGTGTCAGTGCAGCTCCCCGCTCTGTGAGCTGTGTGTGTCAGTGCAGCTCCCCGCTCTGTGAGCTGTGTGTGTCAGTGCAGCTGCCCGATGTGTTTTCTGTGAGCTGTGTGTGTCAGTGCAGCTCCCCGATGTGTTTTCTGTGAGCTGTGTGTCAGTGCAGCTGCCCGATGTGTTTTCTGTGAGCTGTGTGTGTCAGTGCAGCTGCCCGATGTGATTTCTGTGAGCTGTGTGTGTCAGTGCAGCTGCCCGATGTGTTTTCTGTGAGCTGTGCGTGTCAGTGCAGCTCCCTGATGTGATTTCTGTGAGCTGTGTGTGTCAGTGCAGCTCCCCGCTCTGTGAGCTGTGTGTGTCAGTGCAGCTGCCCGATGTGTTTTCTGTGAGCTGTGTGTGTCAGTGCAGCTCCCCGATGTGATTTCTGTGAGCTGTGTGTGTCAGTGCAGCTGCCCAGTGTGATTTCTGTGAGCTGTGCGTGTCAGTGCAGCTGCCCGGTGTGATTTCTGTGAGCTGTGTGTGTCAGTGCAGCTGCCCGATGTGTTTTCTGTGAGCTGTGTGTGTCAGTGCAGCTCCCCGATGTGATTTCTGTGAGCTGTGTGTGTCAGTGCAGCTGCCCAGTGTGATTTCTGTGAGCTGTGTGTGTCAGTGCAGCTGCCCGATGTGTTTTCTGTGAGCTGTGTGTGTCAGTGCAGCTGCCCGATGTGTTTTCACTGTGCTGTGGAGGTGAATTGAGCTTTGTGTTCTCTCTCTCTCTCTCTCTCTCTCTCTCTCTCTCCCCCGCCCCCCCCTCCTGCAGATCTGGGGAACTTCAGCAGCAGAGCGCGAGGGGGCGTGTCCGTACGCGAGGGACAGGGCGTCGTTCTCATGTGCTCCCCTCCGGCCCATTCCCCAGGTAACGCCCCCCCCCCCCCCCACTCCCCCCCCGCACCCTCCACCGCCGCCGCCATCGCCGCTGTCCAACACAGGGTAGCCCCACCTTAACCAGACTCACACCCTGAATTTGGGTGGGCTCACTTAGTGCGAGCTAATCCCACCAACCCAAAATCAGGGTGTGCTTTGCTAACAAACCAGCAGGCAGTTGCTTCTTCCGATGAGCGGCGATCTACCTAGCCAGAGGCTCAGTTTCAGCGTGCAGACATAACGGATAGGAGAGGCTGCACGTGTGTTTACTCTGTCAGAACGCACAGAACGCTTGCAGCCATGTTTCCCGGCTCCAGAGGTGTCTGCTAATGCTCCTCCTCGTGTGCCAACTCTTTTTTTCCTTTTTTTTTTTTTCTTTCTTCAAAGCAAGGCCATGAATCATCCAGCTTTTGTTTTAGTTCAGCTCTGTTTGAGCACCGGTCCCCGTTCCCCCACGGGGCTGTTTGCTGAGAGCTCTTCAGCTCCAGGACCGCCATCGTGCCGTATTGCCTGTCACTGTGACCGTCAGAATCCAGCAAGTTCCCAGCTGTTCTGGGGCGAAGGGGGAGGGGGGGGGGGGGGGGGGTGGGTGGTTGATGGGGGACTCAGGGGGGCTGATAAATCACTCTACCTGAGAATAAAAGGGAGTAACAGGAGGGAGGGATGTGTGGTCTTAATAGCTTGGTGGGTGGGTGTGTGTGTGTGTGTGGGGGGGGCGGCGAAGGAATGAAGCCTTTTTTAAATGGGGAGGCATCCATACCATAGTGGGTGGGATTGGGGGGGGGGGAGAGGGGCTTTTTAAATGGCTGCACTGCACCTGGTGTGTTATTCACACCTTCTGCTTAAATAGCAGTTTTCATCAAAGGCTTTGGTGTGATCAACAGGGAATTCAAGTGGTGGGGAAGGGGGTTGGGGGGGGAACCTTTGTCAGTCAGACCCCCCATTACCAGCAGCCTTATGTTTCATTAACTGCGTGAAAGGGGTTGGGGTGGGGTGGGGGGTGGGGGGGGGGGTAGTTGCACGGGCCATATGGAGGAACCGCGGGCGCCTGTTAGATTAATTAGGAGAAATGAAGACGCGTCCGGAGCTGTGCGGGAAACAGCACTCCATCAGCGTGTTCCTGAACTGCTCCACCTCTCCCCGTACTGCGTCCCCAAATCCTCGCCCAATAGACGCCCCCGCCTCGGGGCTGGCCAGAGCTCGGCCGCCCGCTACAGTGAGCCAATCCTGAAAGCGCAGGACAGCCCCTCGTACAGGAACCCTGGCAGCCATGCCCAAAATGAGGTGACCCATCATAGGCCTGCCTGAAGCACAACAGCATGCAGTGGGGCATGGACATTGCCTTTTTTTTGTGATCAACGTTTTTCTCTAAATTGTAAGGCCTAAGGGCTGGTGGGGGGCCATGTGGCCTTGGGGGCTGTGAATGTATATGAAGGTTTTCCTGTGTCTGAATTTTGGCCTTTACTGTAGATGCCGGCAATATGAATCGACTTTAAAGTATAAACTGAATTTTCAGCCCTGCCACAAATGCTAAATTACCGGTTTGCTTCATTTTTTATACGGCCAACTGTATGACTTTTTTTTTTCCTGGGAGCTCTAAATAAAATTTCCTTGTGCGTGTGTGTGCTTGTGAGTGTGTGTGTGTGCATGCGTGTGTGTGTGTGTGCATGTGCTTGTGTGTGTGTGTGTGTGTTTTTGTGTGTGTGTGTGTGTAAACACAACCTTACCTGCGCAGCTGATTTCCACCATTTTACTAGCACTCCTGATTTAGCCAAACGTCAAAACATAGTAATTATTACAGTTTAGAATAATTACTCTTCAGTTTCAGAAACTAATCAGACGCTTATGCTCGTTACCACGTGTGCTAATAACTGGCCAATTAAAGAAGGTCCTCAGGGAGCCTGTTTTGAACAGCAAGGGGACTGGACTCAAAAGGCACTGTTGCAGTAAATATCTGATGACACTTCATTAGGCAGATTCCAAACGAGACAAACAAAGGGTGTATTGTTTGCAAGATAAATATTCATGGTTTATCATATCAGACGACTTAGCATTCAGTTTGACAAATGGGGCTTGAAGCTATAAAAAAAAATAAAATAAAAAAAGACAATAAAATGCAGTCTTCTCGTGATTTATCAGCACAGTAACCCCAGCTGAGAGCCAGTTTGAACTGAATAATAAAACGATAACCCTGAACCAAATTCCTGTCAGAGTCGTTTTGTTTCGGGAGTTCTTCCTCCGCATTAAGGAAAGGGCGCATTTATAACAGTCCAATTCAGGAAGTCCCCGCGTGTCAGGGCCAGTTCTGGGCCCTCAGACAGATAGTGTGTAATCTCGAGTGCTCTCATCAAACCCCGCTTCATTCTGCAGACCTAACGTCCCAGCGTCTGAGAGAGTGCCTTACTCCAAACCACCTCGTCCCTCGGGCTGAATGACCACAACATACACTCTTATCCTTAACAGGCACACCCCACGCAGACTGCACTCTAATAATAATAATAATAATAATAATAATAATAACGATAATAATAATAATAATAATAACGATAATAATAATAATAATAATAATAATAAGGATATTATTAATAATAATAATAATAATAATAATAATAATAATAATAAATTATTAATACTTATTATTATTATTGTGCTCCCAGGGGCAGAGCTAGCCTGCCATATATGGGTGTGAGGCAGGATGGGAAATGAAGTGCCACTCTTAAAACAACACAAAGGAACAGTGAGTCCATTTTAAAGATATGACACATTTCAGCATCAAGTCTGATATACTTCAGATCCATTTATGAAAAGAATACGCTGTATCACGCAAGTGTAAGTACAGTAAGCTAAGTAAACAGATCTGAGCTGAGAGCGAGATCATGATGAGACACCACTGACCCAGGCTAGGCTGAAAGATTCACATTAAAAAACTGTTTTTGGTTGATTATTTGAGCCTGTTCATTTGTGTGACTGTAAACTATAGCAGATACTTGTACCATTTATGCCTCAGTTCTTACACATGACCCTCACATGACCCTCAGCTTGTGCTCTCCTGCTCTCTCATTGGTCCAGTGTTTAAAGAGCCTTGACTGAAGACCAATCAGAGGAGACAGCTCACAATAGTGCCTGCTCATGACTGAAAGTGTTATCTCTGCCCCCGTTGCCTGGACAACATGAGTTGAATAACGAGATGTGTAGAAGCCTATGGAATGTTTCTCTATGAGGAAGCATAATTGGCTGATAAATCACCATAGAAACCATACAACATATTATTTGTCGTGACACTCTGTACCTGATTCAATTCAATTTTATGTATCATGCTTTTTGCAGAGAACTGTCACAAAGATGGTTTTTAGAGTAGCAAAGTAAGAGACAGAGCAAAAACAAGGAACTGAGCAAACACCAGGCCTGAACCCCCGGATAGCCAGTGTAGAACATAAATGCAGTTTTACTCCGTTAATTGAGTAGACTCAAATGTCACAAAGGAATGTCATTCTAACTCAATTAATTAGAGTTAAAGAGTTTACCTTATAAGTTAAAGACCAGTGAATGCTTGATCAAATTAAGCTGCCCTACTCAAACAAATTGCAACAACCTGTTTTCTCAAACCATTTGAGTAAAACATACTTTTTAGTTTTACTTTGTATATTATAATTCAATTTTACACAATTTTTGTCTGTGTGTGTGTCTGGCATTCATAGATTTATGACAGAAGGCAGCATGTACTCAATTTAGTTTTTTGTTTATTTCTTTCCCGCATTAACTTGTATCAGTCAGAATTAACATACTCTTCATAACCTGAGGGATTTTGTGCTGTTGCAAAAACACATAACACTATATTTCAGACTAGTTTGCGATGCGTTTTGAAGTTCATTCTGACAAGACAGAGTTTTGTTTATTTACACGCTCATCTGTGTCATAAACCACACTGGAAATTTGCATTCCTAGCTGTCTAACATAAATAAATTAAGAGAAAACCCGCTTGAATATTAACGCTCATATTTTTTAAAGTGTAAATCTAAATCAGAACGTGAAGTTAAAAGCTTTTTTGGAAATCGACGGCGGTTTTGGTGCGTGGGCTGGTCTGAAGTCGGCGGGTGTTTTCCGCGTGGATAGCGGTGCCGCTGGTGCGGAGGTACGCCTCGATTAAAGTCTCTCAGATCTCGTCCTCGTATTTCCTGCCGATGCCGAAGGGAGCGCTTCCCGAATTCAGCCACGTAACCGGGGGATACGGTGGCGATGAATGTCAGACGTGTCAGACTCGACAGGCACGGCGTCTCTGGGCTCACACTTCACAAGATCCGGACCGTTTGCTACTGTCTCTGCTCAGGCCCTTTCGGGATGACTGTGTTTTTAAATCCCACGCCCGAGGTCTGAATTATTTTCATCTTTTTGAAGGTGCCTCAAGACGTTTTACCTTTTGAGGGTACCCCAAGACATTTTACCTTTTGAGGGTACCCCAAGACGTTTTACCTTTTTAGGGTACCTCAAGACTTTCTACCTTTTGAGGGTATCTTGAGACTTTCTGCCTTTGAATATTTATTTATTTATTTTTAAAATAAGATGACAGTTGGAAACATGATCAGATAATGAGTAAATGTTGACCAGTTTCCTCTTTTTTGCCAGATGTGAAATGAGAAATATGCATTGTCTTAATCATCAGTAGTGGTATCTAATGCATTGTATATCATGAGAAATACATCCATACAAACTTGATAGTAAGTAATGAAATGATCTTCTCAGGGTTTGTTGTGTGTGCTTTTTTCGTTTGTTTTGTTTTGTTTTGTTTTGTTTCGTTTTGTTTCGTTTTGTTTCGTTTCGCTTTCACCAGAGATCACGTACGGGTGGGTGTTCAACGAGTTCCCGTCGTTCGTGGTGGAGGACAGCAGACGCTTCGTCTCCCAGGAAACGGGGAACCTGTACATCTCCAAGGTGCAGCCCTCGGACGTGGGGAGCTACATCTGTCTGGTGAAGAACCCGGTGACCAACACCCGGGTGCTCAGCCCGCCCACTCCGCTCACGCTCAAAACAGACGGTGAGACCACCCATTCAGTGATTCAAAAGTAATAATAATATTTTTAAGCTTTGCAATTAGAGTACGCTCTTATCCGCAGCAACCTTTTCTTTTAAACATATGAAAGATATTTATGAAGCTGTGTGTTTGCAGAAGCAGTTCAGGTAAAGCACCTTGCTCAGGTGGAACAACGGCAGTGCCCCACATAGGAATCAAACCTGCAATCTCAGTGATACAAGCCCATCATACACTAATTATTATTATTATTATTATTATTATTATTATTATTATTACTATAATAGCAGCTCCACCATACATTATTTAAGTGTATTTTAAATAACGTATGTTTAAATATATTTTAGAATGTGGAATGCCTTAGACTATAAAGGCGCTCTCTCTGAGAACGTGGTGCATTCTACAGTTGGTTATCGGTCTCTGGAGAATCGCCAGGCGTCTACGAGTAGCCAGGCGTGGCGTGAAAAACACTACGAGTCTCCTGGGTGGGTTCACGGGCGGATGATGTATGCTTGTCATTAGCGGCCGCTTACACCCGCTGTACACATGTCGGCTGCTGCATATTGAATCTTCCCTCTGAGGTCTGAGTCTCAGAGCGTCTTCCCCGCGGGCGGCCGCAGACAGCGATGCCGCTCGTAACAGCCTTACTGCTGGGGCCCGCAGCGGGGAAACCGGCATAATTAAAATCTGCCCGAGAACAGACCCTCCCGCCAGTAACCTCAATATTTTATGCGGCGTAATAAGTTTATAATTAGCATGGAATACGCCCTGAAATCTCCAGGTGGGAGGGGGGTCTTGTTGCGTTCCTGTCTGGGAGGAAACCTGGGGGTGGGGGTAAGACTGTAAGAATGGTATAAATTTGGGATTTGTCCCGCTAAATGGACGGTGAGGAACGGCTCCTCGTTGGCCCGGAGTGGCTCTCGCTCACACAGAGCGGCTGGGTGAGACCGGCCTCGGGGGAAATCATCTCTCCCGCATAAAATTAAGCGGAATGAATGGAGCCCGGCTGTGAATGGGATTACAGTCTTAGCGCCGCCGCCACCGTCCTCCTCAGAGGACAACGAGCGGAGCGGCGGGAAGGGGGGGTGAGGGGGGATGGGGCGGAGTCATGCTGCGCTCTGTCTGCCGTGGCTGGCCGCCCGTCACCGTGACGATGGCCGACAGTGGCCTCAGATGGCACTCCCGCGTACTTTCGGCCTTTCAGAAAACAGGACGTGCCCCCCCCCCCCACCCCGCCAGTCCCGTTACCCGTGACGACAACGATGATGGCGCTCCGTGTCTTCGTCTTATCAGTGAAATTAAGTCCCTGCTGCCGGCTGTCTTCTCTCTTACCCCCACCCCCCCGCGTCCCCCCTCCATCCCCCACCCCCCGCCCCCCCCGTCCCCTGATTTGCATACCCTCTCTCCCCTTGTAAGAAACGCTCCCAGGAGACGTGCGGTGCGGCGCTAACAGCATTAGCTCGCCGATTTCTGCTCCATCTCATTAGCAAACGTGGGAAGGGGGGAAAGCTGCTACCGCTAACCGTCTGTAACCCCCGATCACACACAGGCGGGGGGGGGGGGGGGGGGGGTTACCCCCGATCAGAGAGAGAGAGAGGGGGGGGGGGGAGGGGGCAGGGTTTTCCACCTGTGAAAGAAAAGGGGAAAAAAGCGGGGTTTCTTTATCTTGGCAGCGTTTGTTCTTTGAATTGTATTTTAAATAATTGAAATATTTCACTGAGCCCTTTCACACACAGCTCTGCTACACAGGGGCTGGCTTTATGCAGTGCATTAGATAGGCTTCTCTCTCTCTCTTTTTTCCCATATATATATATATATATATATATATACACACATATATTGTATGTGTGTGTGTGTGGCACATGTCTATATTCTATAAATGGGTATGTGCAGTTGTACACAGTAGCAGGATGAATGTGGTTTCTTTCTGCAGCCTGTCCTTGCACACCCCCCCCCCCCCCCCCCCCCCCCCCCCCCACCACACCAGTCCTCACCCCTTCCCGCTGCACCGTCCCCAGCCAACGCCTTTCAGAATGGAACATACCCTCGTCCCTCACCCTAATCGCCCACCTGCCCCCTGGGGCCAGTCCTCCCCGAATCAATCCAGGACAAGGCGGGAGTCACGGGGGGTGGGGCGGGGGGGCGGGGGCGGGGGGAGAGCCAGAGAACAGTGCTGTCGCTATTAATCATCTTTGAAGTTGCAGGATACTTGTGTCAACAAACAAGTTGAGACAACAACAAATCGCTACTCTGTGTTTTTTTGGTTTTCTTTTCCTTGCAAGACCCGGCCCAGCCCATGACCTTTCGTATTAGTCAGAGTTGTTTTCTGCCCTCTGGAAATAAAGTAAAAAAATGTTGTGTGTTCAACAATCACCATACTCCACACCTTCATCCAGCAGATATTGCCATGAACAGTGCTTTTTAAAAAAACAGCTAATTGAATTTAAGAAAGCATTACCTGGCTCAGTAGGTAATTACTAGTGCTAATGTTAAACTGCACTGGATTCCAAACTATACTGCAGAAGTGAGACTAATCAAATCCCTGTGCTCAGCTGGAGTTTGTTTGAAATGGAGAAGAACATTTAGTTCACTTACTAATCGTTTAGCATTAGCATGTTTGTGGTCTTGCTTTAGCTGTGCTGTTGCGTTAGCCTCTTTATGGGTTTGCTTTAGCTGTGCTGTTGTGTTAGCGTTAGCCTCTTTATGGGTTTGCTTTAGCTGTGCTGTTGTGTTAGCGTTAGCCTCTTTATAGTCTTGCATTAGCTGTGTTGTAGCATTAGTTTCTTTATGGGTTTGCTTTAGCTGTGCTGTTGTGTTAGCGTTAGCCTCTTTATGGGGTTGCTTTAGCTGTGCTGTTGTGTTAGCGTTAGCCTCTTTATGGTCTTGCTTTAGCTGTGCTGTTGTGTTATCGTTAGCCTCTTTATGGTCTTGCTTTGGCTCTGCTGTTGTGTTAGCATTAGCCTCTTTATGGGTTTGCTTTAGCTGTGTTGTTGTGTCGTCCCCGAATTTAAGAAAGCATTACCTGGCTCAGTAGGTAATTACTTGTGCTAATGTTAAACTGCACTGGATTCCAAACTATACTGCAGAAGTGAGACTAATCAAATCCCTGTGCTCAGCTGGAGTTTGTTTGAAATGGAGAAGAACATTTAGTTCACTTACTAATCGTTTAGCATTAGCATGTTTGTGGTCTTGCTTTAGCTGTGCTGTTGCGTTAGCCTCTTTATGGGGTTGCTTTAGCTGTGCTGTTGTGTTAGCGTTAGCCTCTTTATGGTCTTGCTTTAGCTGTGCTGTTGTGTTATCGTTAGCCTCTTTATGGTCTTGCTTTGGCTCTGCTGTTGTGTTAGCATTACCCTCTTTATGGGTTTGCTTTAGCTGTGTTGTTGTGTTAGCGTTAGCCTCTTTATGGTCTTGCTTTAGCTGTGCTGTTGCGTTAGTGTTAGCCTCGTTATGGTCTTGCTTTAGCTGTCTTGTTGCATTAGTATTAGCCTCTTTATGGTCTTGCTTTAGCTGTGTTGTTGTGTTAGCGTTAGTCTCTGTATGGGCTAGCTTTAGCTGTGCTGTTGCAGGCTAGATGGCATTAGCCAGCCCAGCCTCAGCACACCTGTACTGTAAACACATCTGCAGGCAGACCGTGCATCCCGGATCATGTCCAGGTCTCTTCCCGTCCTGTCTGCCTGTTCAGCACCAGGGACAGCGCTGTCAGTGCTGCTGGTTCAGCACCAGGGACAGCGCTGTCAGTGCTGCCGGTTCAGCACCAGGGACAGCGCTGTCAGTGCTGCCAGTTCAGCACCAGGGACAGCACCTGTTTTTGTTAGGGGGACCATAATTTAATGGAACGCTAAACAAAGCACTTTCACACACCCGAGTCCCCCTCTCCCTGCCGTGTGACCGCGGTCCACATTGAGATGCAGGTGCGCTCGCCCAACCCCCCCGAAACCCGTGAACCAAAGCTGCCCTCCCGTTGCATTCTGGGAGGAACAAATGGAATGCCTTCCCCCCCGGGTTACCACGGGGATTTAGATGATGCTGCCCGTTTCATCCTGTACGAGTGTATCTGGCCCTTGGGGGCGATGTTTCCCATGTCGTATTGGAAATGATGCCATTAAGGTTTGCTGCATCCTAAGTAATTCTGACTGAAGGGCACACAGGTTTACATTAGACGGACACACAGATTAATCTTCGATTTCAGCCTATGAATTTATAATGTTATGAAAATGGATTTTATTGGTAGCGCTGATGGTTTTAGAGGTAAAATGCTTTGTTCGCCAAGCGAGTCCCAGACCATGGGAACAAAATCTACTTTCAGGCAGTGAGTCTATAACATAATATAATATATATAATATGGCCATTAAAAATCCCTGCAGATATGTGTGGTGATTTGAGGGGACACATCTTTTCTCTCTTTGGTGTATTACCCTCTTTAGCACTCTGTGCATTTGGAAAGTATGTTTTAGTAGACAGCCTTCCCCCCTCAAGTGATGTCCAATATGAAATAGATGGGCTTAGTGTATTGAGTTTGCAGCATCACACTTTATAAAGCAACAAGAAAAAGAAACATTTTTGTATTTTGTGCCTACATTATTATTATTTTCTGGTGAGCAGTCACCTTTGAAGCCAAAACACATTGAGCATTAAAGTAAGCCAAAGTGAAGACAGGTACTAGGCTAACCAGGTGTGCGATATTGCTACTCACAAAACAAAATGCCCGTTTGAGTTCTGTTTCAGTACCGCTTCTATCAGCTGTTAAAATATAAGCCCAGACAAGGAGGTGAAATACTGCAAATTAGTTTTATAGTACAACTTCCTTTGGAGCCTTCAGCCGTATAAATCAGAGGCTGTCACACTTGAGCAGACAGAGACTGAAATAGAAATGTGTTTGGGATAACGTAATCGCCACTGTTGCACAGACATTTCGGAATTGTGAGATTGCTCCTGTCTCTTTTACGGCAGCCATTTTGTTCCGTCGCGTGAAAGGAGGCCGTTTGTGTTCTGAGCGGGAAGACGGTAATGCCTAAAAAAAAAATGCAGCTTAATTTTCTTACATAGAACACTTCTTCTCAGTCTTCTGAGGATGCAACGTTAAATGAATACTTATTTATCGCTTTATATGGATCACCGTAATATCAGAACACCGTCTCACCATCTGCCATTTTAATTTACGCACGCGACAGACAATTTGATGAAAATTAATCGCATTCACCCCTTTTTGCTCACCCCTCTACATGACTCTGTGTAAAGCAAATGAGAGGTATTCTTAATTCAATGTTCGCTGCATATTTGAAGGCATTCAATAGCTTCCCATGGAGAAAATACTACCCATAGAGTCTGTTGTAGGGCAATTATCCAAATCAGTCATTTTGGTTCAGCCCTGAGATCTGAGCTGATTGAACTGCATGTATTGCACTAGAATATGACATGGTTAGGCACGAGCATTGAACATGTGTTACATTTACCTTCAGGCCACTGAGTTTGGCTGTACCATTAAAACAATATTCTATGTGCGCTACATGTAGAACATTCTATATGCAGTACATGTAGAACATTCTATATGGGCTGCATGTAGAACATTCTATATGCACTACGTGTAGAACATTCTATGTTCACTACATGTAGAACATTCTATATGCACTACGTGTAGAACATTCTATATGCACCATATGTATGGGCTATTGTGTTCAGAATGCCTGGAAAACAAGTTGTTGTGCTCACATAAAATTCTCCATACATTTATCCATCTAATAAAACTGATAATAGCCATCCTCTGTCCAGATTATAGCTAAGCAGATATATCTAGCTGAGAGAGAGAGAGAGAGAGAGACTGGCTGGCTCCTTTTTATTTCTTCCTCAGAAATGCAAATGCACTCCTTGCCGTCTGAATCGTCATAAAATCTCTCCTCCAGATTGAGACTGAGGGACTTAAAGTAACAGAGAATAAGCAAAGGGAATGTGTCTTCAAGCTATCACTGGGAGTGTGTGTGTGGGGGGGGGGGGGGGGAAGAAAGAAAAAAAGAAACAGCTGAGGACCCCGATCTTCTCCAAGTTTAGATTTCAGTGTCAGTTAGGTGTGGTGGAGCGGGGCGTGCGTCTCTCCCTTCCGAAATATCCTCTGGCCCCCGGCGGTTCCTGTGGCCTAATTATAAAAGACGTTTGGCTTTGAAGGGAAGGGGACGCGGAGCTCGTTAAGGCCTGATGGCCACGCCCCCCCACGCCGGCGGGACCGCAGAGCGGGGGATGAGAGGGGCCGTCTCGCCCCGAGCTCCAGGACTGGGCCCGGCCATCTGTCACCTGGAACGTTCCACCTGTCCGCACCGCGTACGGGGGGGGGGGGGGGGGGAGGTGTTCATTATTCAGTCCAAATTATTTGACCATTACAAGATGAAAGAACAAGCTCTGCCCAGAATAATATCCAAAAATCAATTAAAATGCACGGATGCCTAATTGTGAGGGATAATCTTGAATTAAAAAAAAAAAAAATGATAAATTGCTTCAATGTTGCCTAAGTGATGTGGTAATGTGCCACTACCTGTATTAATTATGTCCATATTTTAAAACCTCATTAAGGTTCACCAGATGCAGTGGTGAGGCTTGAGAGTTAGTAACACCAAGGAGACAAAAAAAAATGCAGTGACTTGACAAATTAAATTAATTAGGTTTAGCAAAACGACTAGCGGGTGATGTGAAAGAAAATACGGCATGGTGTTTCGTAATACTGACTGCTAGCTGGTGAACGATTGGTCAATAGAAATCCTGAGTCCTTTCAGTAAAACAAATCAGACTTTTCATTTATGTGAAAATAAATGAGATTTGATTAGTAGACATAATGCAGGCCTGTCTAAAGCAGTGCATGCTGGGTAATGGCATCCAGCCCTGCGGACGGCACAGAGTACGAAGCGTGTCTCGTGAAATTCCTGGAACCTACATTTGGAAAAGATGCGAGGAAATGCAGAGAGTGTCCTTACCACAGCCAGCGGAATGACTGACCTGTGGGGACACGGCTGAGGTTCCTCTCTGACGTCCTCCAGGACTGTGATTACTGTGTGGATGCGCAAACCTGATCACTACTTCACCACTTAGTTTGTTGAGAAAAGAAAATTGTTGGACGGAAGACACTTGGACCCTCTCTTGTCTTATTCTGATTGGCCTGTTTCCTCTCCTGGCTCTGCTGGCTGGCTGGCTGGCTCTGATTGGTGCTTGGGAGGGAGAGAGCTCCTTATTAACATACCTTTTACAGGACATGTGCGGGACCATATCAGCAACCCCACCTGCTCTCAGTTCTTAACGTCCTCACGCGAGGAGGAGCGCTGCAATTAAGGCGTGTTTTACTAAATTAGGCGGAATACCTAACTGGCCTCATTTACTCGGTCCCCAGCCTGCTTTACCACGTTCATCCCAGGCATGCATATGCATGAGCAGATGTACAACCGCGCGTCGGCAGGAGAGGCACAGAGCGACGTAGTCCCCCAAAAGCACATTCTCCTGGATTTCGTGGCCCACTGCTTCTGATTAGCAAATCAGACCAAGCGACTGCGACCTTGTAACGACTGCATTTTGAGTTTCCAAAACAAGCGGCGATCCTTTGGCAAAGCTTTCTGTAATGTAATTATTGCTTTCCTCTGAAGGAAAATCACTTCCCTAACAACAGCCTCAGCAGTCAGCAACGCTCAGAACAAGTCCAATTTCCCAGTCAGGGGGCATTTACATATGCATTTATGCATTTATTAGAGCTCATGCATTAGGCGAGGGGGGGAAAGAGCTGTGTGACACACCTGTGACACTGGGACTCTCCAGGAGGTGTCATCTGCCTGTCAGTGAGGTGTGGCTGCCAGGAAAGCTGCCCCCCCCCCAGCCCCCCCACCCCCCCTCCCTCTGGCCTCTGAGTACCTGGCTGTCCTGAACCACAGCCAAGGACCGTTCTGTGCTCCGACTTACTGCCCCACTGCCTTCTGGGTAAGAGGCAGCTCGTGCTCCAGCGAGTGAGGGGGGCGCTGATTTCTGACGCAGCTGAAGAACGTTCTGGCATGAAGATTCCACGGTACCTTTTGAGTAGATGTGGGGGGGGTTTTTTTCTTCTTCTTTTTTTTTTTTTCCTTTTACCTCAATCGCTCTCTTTTTGGAGTTTCAGGCTTGGTTTTTCATTCAAGATTTTTGTATTCTTTCCTTTGTAAAGTGTTGCTGTGACATTGTCTCTATAAAAGGCCCTGGATAAATGAAACTGAATTGTAAAGGAAGTAAATGGCGGTAGGGCTTTTTATTCTAAGCATTTCTACCTGCTCATAATGATGTTTTTGTCTGCTGTCCCACCCCCCCCCCCCCTCAGGTGTAATGGGGGAATACGAGCCGAAGATCGAGGTGCACTTCCCTCCGACGGTAATGGCGGCCAAGGGGGTGACTGTGAGGCTGGAGTGCTTCGCCCTGGGAAAGTGAGTACCGAACGGCGGGAAGAACCGCCATCGCAGAGCGCAGAAAGAACCCGTTTCCCCCCCCCTCCCTTTGTGGGTGTGCTCAACCCCCACTGGTACTAAAACGCGTTTCTTCTTTCTCTCTGGCTTGCCCTTCTCGCAGCTTGCTGCCCGGGAGATCGCATGCGCAGACGCAATAAAACGGTTACTCTGTGACCTCCTGCTTTTTTCTTTTTTATTTTTTTACCGGGCGGGCACGAGCGAGCGAGTTCTTCCGTAAGAACTTTGGTGAAGAGTAAATAAATAAGTGAAGAACTTTGGTGAAGAGTAAATAAATAAGTGAAGAACTTTGGTGAAGAGTAAATAAATAAGTGAAGAACTTTGGGGAAGAGTAAATAAATAAGTGAAGAACTTTGGTGAAGAGTAAGTAAATAAGTGAAGAACTTTGGTGAAGAGTAAGTAAATAAGTGAAGAACTTTGGTGAAGAGTAAATAAATAAGTGAAGAACTTTGGTGAAGAGTAAATAAATAAGTGAAGAACTTTGGTGAAGAGTAAGTAAATAAGTGAAGAACTTTGGTGAAGAGTAAGTAAATAAGTGAAGAACTTTGGTGAAGAGTAAATAAATAAGTGAAGAACTTTGGTGAAGAGTAAGTAAATAAGTGAAGAACTTTGGTGAAGAGTAAGTAAATAAGTGAAGAACTTTGGTGAAGAGTAAATAAATAAGTGAAGAACTTTGGTGAAGAGTAAATAAATAAGTGAAGACCTTTGGTGAAGAGTAAATAAATAAGTGAAACTTTGGCACAGCCGGCTCCTCAGAGCTCCGGCAGTTTGGAGAGAGAAATGGACTAGCAGGAGCCCGGCCCTCGGGAGCAGTTCTCTCTGTTAATGGGGTGAGAGAGAGAGAGAGAGAGAGAGAGAGAGAGAGAGAGAGAGAGAGAGAGAGAGAGAGAGACACTTGCTCGCCTGGGTCACTCAGTTGTTCTAGATCTCTGTTAGATTCAGCTCTGGTCAAGGTGCATTTTCTTTTTTGTTTGTTTTTTTTTTGCTGCTTTCTGAAACGTTAACCTGGCCATTTTGACTTCACTGTTCTCCGCCAGAAGAGGGAAAAAATCACAGACAAAATATCTGTGCAAAGGGGAAGTCCAGCGCTGAGCGTTGCGTGATGTTCAACAGAGTAGCTTTCATTTCATTTTTGTTTTTTCCTGGTTTGGCATAAATGTACTGGAGGAAACAAAAAGAAGAAAAAGACGGAATCTTGCGTGTCTAATCGCAACTCTGCATCATCCCAGCTTAATTATTCCATTCGTTTTTTTTTTTTTTGTTTTTTTTTCTCGTTTTTTTTTTTCGGAACAGATGAATAATTCAGTAGTCACACTCATCTTAAGTGCAAATAGCTCTCTAATCCGAGGAATTCTAAGGAGCTTGTAATTGTTTACAGTGCTTTCATAGGGGATTGGCTGCGAGGGAAATCCATTTACAATTAATTACCCACATTAGAATAATAAGTCATTACTTAAACCTATAGACATTGCGCTGCATATTTAATCACTACCCTTATTCAATTAGACAGTGCAGGGAAGTGTTTGATTCTCAGCAGACAGACAGACAGACAGGCACCCGAAGACCTGTCCCCCCCCCCCCCCCCTCCCCACCGCAGGGGCGCGGTGGCTCCGAGACCAGGGGTGTGGGGGTGTGATTGGGGTGTGTTTGGGGGGGTCGTATTCCCACGGGTCTGCGTTTACTCACAAATGACCTGCTTATTACTGCACCTCATTAAGAAACGTCAGTCAACGCGGGCGGCCCGTTGGTTTTATTCCCCTCCTGCCCATCAGTGTGAGTGACTCGGGCCACGCGCGGCTGCTGTTGTGTGATCAGGGCCACTTGTGTCTGATAGAGGAGTTAGCCTAGCTAGCGTTACTGTAGGAGCGGATAATAAAGAGATTATTGTTGTGTGATCAGGGCCACTTGTGTCTGATAGAGGAGTTAGCCTAGCTAGCGTTACTGTAGGAGCGGATAATAAAGAGATTATTGTTGTGTGATCAGGGCCATTTGTGTCTGATAGAGGAGTTAGCCTAGCTAGCGTTACTGTAGGAGCGGATAATACAGAGATTATTGTTGTGTGATCAGGGCCATTTGTGTCTGATGGGGGAACTAGCCTACTTTTGTTACTCTAGGATCAGATGATAAACAGGTCGCTGTTTGGTCTTGTGTGATCAGGGCCATTTGTGTCTGATAGAGGAGTTAGCTGAGGTACAGTTACTTTTGGATCAGATGATAAACAGTTTGCTGTTTGCTGTTGTGAGATCAAGGTCATCTGTGTCTGATGGGGGAATTAGCCTAGCTAGCGTTACGATAGGAGCGGATTGTTGTTGTGATCAGGGCCATTTGTGTCTGATGGGGGAGTTAGCCTAGCTAGGCTTACTCTAGGTGTGGATGGTAAACAGGTCACTGTTTGGTCTTGCTTGATCAGGGTCATTTGTCTCTGGTGGGAGAATTAGCCTAGCTAGCGATGTTGTTGTGTGATCATGTGCTGGCATCTTGGTCTACTGAAATCCTCTCATCCCTGAGTGATGCAGGAGCCAATCATGCGTCTCCACAGTCGGGCACAGGCGTGGGTTTGCCACCAGACCGTTAGCATGTCCACACACTGGCACACGGGCTTCGTTCGAGCCACCCAGTGCCCCAGATTTATATGGGAAATGTACGCACTGCTACCGCCTCCCCTACTGACCGAGCTCAAATCACATTAGCTACAGAAGGCCTATAGCCACTAGCCATTTAAACAGTGGGAGCGTGGGCTGTGCAAGTCTCTCTCTGAAATGATGATATAGGCGGCTTGCTGTTTTTTGCGATTCTGTGAACCGTAGCCTGTTCAGTTTATTTATTTATCCGAGGGAGAAGAAAGTTGAGTTTTGGGTTTTGTGAAGATTAGCGTGTGCGGACGTGTGGAGCGGTCGGAGCGTGGGAGTTCGGCGTACAAAGAGCCCCTCTGGGCTACAGGCTACGCTTTGATTAGTTTCTCAACAGTCTCTTTGCGTTAAATCTTTACCTGATGCTTTCAGTGAGCCTGCCAACAGCCGTCTTCAGGTAAAGCTCTCTGTTCAAAGGGCTGGCGGGGAAGAATCAAAGAGCGCATTCGCGGCGGTGTTTATCAGACCTCTCCGTGCTTTTGTAAGGCTGTACCAAGCGGGTGTTTTCTCAGTGAGTCAGTTCGAGCCGAAAACACCAGCCACCCCAGCCGTGTGGGAGGGAGAGGGTTATGTACGGGTGTGCTGCGGAACAACCGCGTAGCAGCGTTTCCACGGCGTCGTGTCGAAAGTTGTTCTCACCCCCGCGAAAAAACTGCAACTTTCTGGCTACACGGGGCACGCGTGAGGACACGGAGCCCACGAGCTGGATCCTGAGTCGGGGCGGCGCGCGTGCTGTTATTGTGTTTGCTTCGTGAGGGCGACTGATCGGAGGTGTTGTTTTTCAAATTTCCGAGTTTGCGTTAGACACGACACGACCGGGCCGGACGGACGGGTGAGGGGCCCCCCCGGAGCTGTGGGGGGTGGGGGGGAGCAGGATGTCAGGTGGCATTCAGAGCAAATTGATTGTTGCCGTAAGCTCATCAATCCAGGGCCGGATTAAATAGAGCCAGGCGGTGTCCTCTGGCTGTGGGCCGAGCGGAACGCATGACTGACGCTAATTGTGGCTCTCTGCTCCCCGCCACCCCGGGGGGGGGGGGGGCGAGTGGGTTGCGCGGGGCGGCATTTAGTCACGTTTCAGTGCGCCCTTTGATGTGTCCACTGGGGGGGGACATGCGCGGTCCGTTTGGAAGCGGCAGGCTTTAATTAAACTGGCGACCCGCGCGGGCGACGCCATCGCTGCTGCTGCTGCTGTCCTGAGTGGGCTGAGGGGAGGAAGAGGAGAACTTTCTCTCATAACGGCCAAAGTTCTGCTGTGTCCCACACGTCCTGCCCTTTTCCACAGGGCTAAACGTGTTTCCAAAGTGCACACAGCCCCCATCTCTTTATATTGCACCTTCAGGACTGCTGATCTACCTGCAGGTCTAATGTGTGCGAGCCGTTAGCGCTGGCGAGCGTAGCCACACTTACCGCTAAATGAGGCTGCTGCAGGTGGCGCTGTCACACCCACAGGCATTACAGGCATTTAGCTGACGCTCTTATCCAGAGGGACTTACATTACTTTCACATAGCATTGACACTGCATCCGTTTATACAGCTGGATATATATACTGGAGCAGTGCAGGTTAAGTGCCTTGCTCAAGGGCACAACGGCAGTGTCCTACGTACAAGACCAACTCCTTACCCATTATACTACACTTAATTATTGAAATTTAATGCAGTTTACAGAGACAGGTGTGGAATATGGACAGAGAGAAAGAGAGATTTAGACTGATTGAGGAAAAGAGGGGGGAAGAGAGGGAGCGAGAGACTGAGGAAGGGAGGAGAGAAGCAGTCTCAGTCACGGAGCCTTGGTTGTAGACCAGGGATGTCAAACTCCCCGTCACACAAGGGCACAGTTTCCTGGAGTTAGTGTTAGTTCCTTTCAGCCTACAGCCCAGTTTAGGCCTTGGTATGAATCAGGAGTGCTTGGGGGAAGGTAGCCAGTCAAATGAAGCACTTAAAGCACCGATACAAGCTGAATGCCGGCAGACTCTGCAGCCCTCCAGGCCCTTGGGTTGAGGCTCGTGGCATGTCCACTCCAGAGCAGCCATTTCCCACCGGACAGTGCAGCAGTGCTGGCTGGGGTTACAGAGAGAGCTGAGCACTGCAGTACGAGGCGTGTGAAGCTTCGGGAGATTGACTCTGAGGGAGAGCAGTGGGGGGAGGGGGGCTGGGGGGGGGGGGGTGGGGCACACACACACTCTTATACTCACACTTATACACGCACACACACACACAGTCACTCTTACACACATAATATGCACAAACATATACACACATTCTCTTATACACACACACACACACACACTCTTATACATACACACGCACGCGCGCGCACACACGCACACACACTCTTATACACACTCACTCTCACACACACACACTCTCCCTTTTTTACACACACACACACACTCACACACACACACACACACACACACACGCACACACACACACACACACTCACACACACACACACACACACACGCACACACACACACACACACACACACACACACACACACGCACACACACACACACACACTCACACACGCACACACACACACTCACACACACACACACACACACACACACACACACACACACTCACACACGCACGCACGCACACACACACTCACACACACACACACACACACACACACACACACACACACACACACACACACACACACACAGTAAGGGGGAATGGCGCGGCTCTGCTCTGAATGGAATGTCGGCGCAGGAGGGCTCATCCGTGTCGGCTTTACCGCCCAATCCCCCTCCGGCTAACGGAATTGTGTAATTGCGGGATCTAATCCGCATTCCACGCTGTGCCACACAGTCGGATGTCTTTCTTCTTCCGCGTCTGCGGCGGGAGGGATCCCTGATCCGGATAGTCCCGCGGGACGGCTTTCACGGAGACGCTGGCGCTGGCGGCGTCGGCGGCGGCGTTTCGCTAACCTGGGAGCGTGACATGGAGACGTCTCTGTCCTTATCGGCAGGAAACAGACGCGAAGCGAGCTTCGTCCTCGCGGGTCGCTTCCTCAGAATGCGTCGTACGGGGGGGGCGGTGGGAGGTGCGATAGCTGGGGAAGCCTTTCCACAAACCACGTGGAGGGAGACGGGAGGGGTGTGGGACCAGGGTGGGAGACCGGGGAGGGGGACCAGGGTGGGGGATCGGGTTGTGGGACGAGGGTGGGGGACCGGGGAAGGGGACCGGGGTGCAGGACCTAGGGGGTGCAGGATCTGAGGGGGTGCGGGGCGTGTGACTGGGGTGCAGGATTGGGGTGCGGAACTTGGGGGGTGCAGGACCAGGGTGGGGGACTGTGGCGTGGGACCAGGGTGCGTGTGTCTGCCCCCCCACCCTGCCCCTTCCACCCCTCACCTCCGTGTCTCTCCTCCGCAGCCCCGTGCCCACCATCACCTGGAGGAAGCTCAACGGGAACATCCCCAAAAAGGCCCGGCTGCGCAAGTCCCAGGCGGTGCTGGAGATCCCCAACGTGCAGCTGGAGGACTCGGGCAGCTACGAGTGCAAGGCCGAGAACCCCCGGGGGGGGAACGCCTTCAGGGGCCAGCTGCAGGTCTACAGTGAGTGTGGGGGGGTCCTGGGGGGGGGCAACGCCTTCAGGGGCCAGCTGCAGGTCTACAGTGAGTGTGGGGGGGGGGGCCAGCTGCAGGTCTACAGTGAGTGTGGGGGGGTCCTGGGGGGGGCAGCTGCAGGTCTACAGTGAGTGTGGGGGGGTCCTGGGGGGGGCAGCTGCAGGTCTACAGTGAGTGTGGGGGGGTCCTGGGGGGGGGGGCAGCCTTCAGGGGCCAGCTGCAGGTCTACAGTGAGTGTGGGGGGGTCCTGGGGGGGGCAGCTGCAGGTCTACAGTGAGTGTGGGGGGGGTCCTGGGGGGGGGGGGCAGCCTTCAGGGGCCAGCTGCAGGTCTACAGTGAGTGTGGGGGGGGGGGGGGCAGCTGCAGGTCTACAGTGAGTGTGGGGGGGTCCTGGGGGGGGCAGCCTTCAGGGGCCAGCTGCAGGTCTACAGTGAGTGTGGGGGGGTCCTGGGGGGGGGCAACGCCTTCAGGGGCCAGCTGCAGGTCTACAGTGAGTGTGGGGGGGTCCTGGGGGGGGGCAGCCTTCAGGGGCCAGCTGCAGGTCTACAGTGAGTGTGGGGGGGTCCTGGGGGGGGGCAGCCTTCAGGGGCCAGCTGCAGGTCTACAGTGAGTGTGGGGGGGTCCTGGGGGGGGGCAGCTGCAGGTCTACAGTGAGTGTGGGGGGGTCCCGGGGGGGGAACGCCTTCAGGGGCCAGCTGCAGGTCTACAGTGAGTGTGGGGGGGTCCTGGGGGGGGGCAGCTGCAGGTCTACAGTGAGTGTGGGGGGGTCCTGGGGGGGGGCAACGCCTTCAGGGGCCAGCTGCAGGTCTACAGTGAGTGTGGGGGGGTCCTGGGGGGGGCCAGCTGCAGGTCTACAGTGAGTGGGGGGGGTCCTGGGGGGGGCAACACCTTCAGGGGCCAGCTGCAGGTCTACAGTGAGCGTGGGGGGGTCCTGGGGGGGGCAGCTGCAGGTCTACAGTGAGTGTGGGGGGGGGGGGCAGCTGCAGGTCTACAGTGAGTGTGGGGGGGGGAAGCAGCTGCAGGTCTACAGTGAGTGTGGGGGGGGGAAGCAGCTGCAGGTCTACAGTGAGTGTGGGGGGGGGAAGCAGCTGCAGGTCTACAGTGAGTGTGGGGGGAGTGTGATGTTGAATGTAAAATATAACATTTTAAAAAGTCTCCTTGCCAGAGTAAAAGGCATTCAAGCCTGTATTTGATTGTTGTTTTTCTTAACTATGACTCAAGATTGAATTAAAGTGCTAAGTGTAACATTTTTATTTAGCTTTTGTGTTTTTTGGCAAAAACAGTCTGGCAAGTTCAGTGATTAAAAAGGAATGAAAGCAGGTGTTTTTCTGAAAAAAGCAATGCTGCCATTTATTTGAAAATCAGAGTGAAGGAGTAATGCCGTTAGACCATGAACCCAGTTTTAAAGTTTCAATTTTACCTGGCCTTTGTGACACATTATTGTGTTTCTTGCTCAACATTTCAGTCAGCCCAGTCCCTGGGGTTAAACGAAAATGTTCTCTGTAAAAAGATTTTTAAATGTGCTCTTAAATGTTAAAAACACAGACAGGCAACAGTGGGTTGTATTTAAAAGTAAAAAAAATAATACAAAAAAGTTTTAAGCAAATTTCCATTAGCAAGGGAAGTGATCTCAGCCTGTGATTTGATTGGCTGGATGGTGCATGCCGCTCAGGTCCAGTTCTTACAGCAGTAACGTGCTGTGCAGTCAGGCCTGCAGTACTCCTCCCTCAACTAAACCCCCAACTAAGCAGCTCTGTGGCCGATACAAAACAGCAAAAGACACCGGGCCCGGGGCACCCAAGGGCTCTGTTCACAGTCCCCCATTCATTTCATTTTTAAAATCCATTAGCATTCCTAACCTAGCCATGCCATATTATATAATACAGTCATTTGCATGAATTTAGAACAGCAACATGCAATAAGGAACATATTCAGTGTTCCACGTTTTCTTGATACTCAGTTGATTGGAAAATGAATGAATAAATGTACAAACCTATGAATGAGAAATTCATTTTTAAAATAGATTTTATGCGTTCATGCATATATTCATTCACCCCCACCTGTTCCCCAGGGAAGCACTTAAGCCAAACCACAGAGCCGCGGCGTCTGCAGGTTTTGCTGTTTTCTTTCAATTAATTTCCAGTTTTGGCCTTGGAATGTGTGGAGTCATTAAACAAATACAGTTATTAAGTACTGAAATATAAACCTGCATGCCAGTCTCCTTTATTTAACCCATTGACCAATCCCCTTCATTAAACCTGCCGACCAATCCCCTTCACTAAACCTGCCAACCAATCCCCTTCACTAAACCTGCCAACCAATTCCCTTCACTAAACCTGCCAACCAATCCCCTTCACTAAACCTGCCAACCAATCCCCTTCAGTAAACCTGCTAACCAATCCCCTTCACTAAACCTGCCGACCAATCCCCTTCAGTAAACCTGTCAACCAGTCCCCTTCAGTAAACCTGTCAACCAATCCCCTTCTGTAAACCTGTCAACCAATCCCCTGCACTAAACCTACCAACCAATCCTCTACAGTAAACATGCCAACCAATCCCCTTCACTAAACCGGCCAACCAATCCCCTTCACTAAACCTGTCAACCAATCCCCTTCACCAAACCTGCTGACCAATCCCCTTCAGTAAACCTGTCAACCAATCCCCTGCACTAAACCTTCCAACCAATCCCCTTGACTAAATGCATATCTTAAATTTGTTTGTGTAATACATGCAATCAAGCACTGTTAGTGTTGAATTTCATTTTTTTTCAGTGTTTCACTGTTATATTTCTGTCTAATTATATTCTGTCTCTCTCTCTCTTGAGAGAGGTGAAGCCCTAATGTGGGGTCAGATTCAAATACAATTAAAAAGAAGCTGTCTGAGAGTCTGACTTTACAGTTTTGGTTTGATGGATCACAATTACACTGCAATGAAACACACTGCAAGCAGTGATCATTAAGAACAAGTAAACATGAACTCGTGGATACTAACAAATCCGAAATAATTACCTTTCCGGAGATTCTGCTCTCGACTGTTACGTTTCATGCAAATACGCTTTCTCCGTGGCAATGGCTTCATTATGCCGGTGATCTATAAACCCAATTTGAGAAGAGAAAAGCGAAACAAAACAAGCAACAATAACAGGGAGAAGAAATAAAAAAATAAATTAAAAATGAATTTAACATCCTGATACAAACAATGGGCATGATAATAAAATCCTCTACAAAGCCTCAGGAGAGAGAGAGGGAGAGAGGGAGAGAGGGAGAGAGAGAGAGAGGGAGAGTGGAGTGAATAAAAAATGAAACATAAGATCAATGTGCCTATGAGGGAGATAAGACTGTGGCTGAATTATAAGCAGTGTGTGTGTGGGGTGTGTTATGAGCTGTGTGTGTCTGGGCCGCACGCTCAGGTGGCTGAGGTGAGTGATGGGGCCTGTGTTTGTGTGCGTGGCTGCACGCTTTAGAGGGGGCGTCTGAAACCCGGGCCTGGGGGGTGGGGCGGGGGGGCCATGAACTCTGAATCAGGATCAGATCCCTGCAGTGGAGGGAACAGGATCAGATCCCTGCACTGGAGGGAACAGGATCAGATCCCTGCAGTGGAGGGAACAGGATCAGATCCCTGCACAGAATCAGATCCCTGCAGTAGAGGGAACAGGATCAGATCCCTGCACTGGAGGGAACAGGATCAGATCCCTCCACTGGAAGGAACAGAATCAGATCCCTGCAGTGGAGGGAACAGAATCAGATCCCTGCAGTGGAGGGAACAGGATCAGATCCCTGCACTGGAGGGAACAGGATCAGATCCCTGCAGTAGAGGGAACAGGATCAGATCCCTGCACTGGAGGGAACAGGATCAGGTCCCTGCACTGGAGGGAACAGGATCAGATCCCCGCAGTGGACGGAACAGGATCAGATCCCTGCAGGTGGAGGGAACAGGATCAGATCCCTGCACTGGAGGGAACAGGATCAGGTCCCTGCAGTGGAGGGAACAGGATCAGATCCCTGCACTGGAGGGAACAGGATCAGGTCCCTGCGCTGGAGGGAACAGGATCAGATCCCCGCAGTGATAAGGGCCCGTTGTGGTTGATTCTCCCTCAGCCTTTCCTCAGTGGATCAGCGTGATCAACGACACGCAGCTGGACAGCGAGGAGCAGCTGCAGTGGGAGTGCAAGGCCACGGGGAAGCCCAGGCCCACCTACCGCTGGCTGCGCGATGGCGCCCCCTTGTCCCCGGAGGTACGCGCGCACCACCGCACATCACACCTGGGTCAAATACGCGCTTGTTTCGGATTCAAATGCTTTTCTGTGCTCTGCTGATCTTGCCTGGTGTAATTGAGCCTGCCAATATGACCAGAACCACTTTTTGAGCGTATTTCATCGGTTACAATACACCAGACAAGATCAGTAAAGCGTAGAAAAGTATTTGAATCCAATACAAGTACGTATTTGAGCCAGGTCTGCCACACATTATATAAACACACCCAGCTGTGTTCTCTCAACACTGTGGGCTTCTCTGCCACTGCACTCGAAGCATCCCAATGTGACGTATGTATTTTTGGTGGTTAATTCTTTATTGATTTTCTTCATTAGAAACTACACAGGCAATACACTGACACAGCAGAACTTTCTGGAATTACTCCAGGAAAGTCGCAAGGATGATCAGCCCGGCTGTGATGGACGAAACAAAAACAAGGCAGCTTACATAAAATGGGTTAAAAAAAAACACTGATTGAGAGTGCATCCAGTGATAATACAGGAATCAGAATAGCCTGGAGCCATCCCCATCCACTGCTGCAGGGTGAGCCCTGTCTAGCGTCAGTGTAGGCACCGTACGTATGCATGCGCTACGTTCCTGATTAGCTATGAAGGGTGAGGACCCTGCGCTAGCTCATTGGACGCCCGGGCGATGTGATCTGTATCTGTGCTAAAGAGTAATTTACGAGGCGCGGCCTGGAGGAGAGGGGCGCTGTGGCCGCGGACGTTTTAGCGGTAAGCTAAACTGCAGCCTCCCGCGGATAATGAGCAGAGAGAGAGAGGGGGAGAGAGGGGGAGGGAGGGGGGTTATCAGAAAATCACTCGTTCGAGTGCCTGCTCAAGGACTGAGGGATGAGCCGGGCGACGTCGCCATGGCGACGGACCGCACGCCCGTCTCCCAGACGAGAGGGAGCTCTCTCCGGTTCTCCAGCGTCGCGCGCTCGCTAACGAGCGCTGACCCGCTAACGAACTCCTCCAGGCTGCCATTGCTCTACCGGCAGCAGGGGGAAGCAGCACGCGGGTTTTTTACCCGGAGAGTGCTGGCGTGTGCCCCAGGTCTGGGCCACTTCCTGGATCGCGCTCCCAGGGCCTGGTTGTCCTAGAATAGCCGGACTGCGCCGTGCTCGTGTCGGTGATGGACGACCTCCTCGTGCGCTCTGTCCCCCAGTTCCCTCAGCTGTGCCTCCTCTCGGTTCGCACAGAGCCGGCATCGGTGGAAGCGGCACGAGGCTGCTGATTGGTTGCTCTGTAAATCCCGCCCACTGAGCACATGTAAAACACATAAAGTGGAGGCCGATAATGGAAGCTGTACAGCAGCGCACTGGGCTACAGGGGGTTTCAGACGAGGTGCTGGCCACCTTTTGTCTATGATTTTCACTTGAACCGTAGGTCTGTCCTGTGAACTGTAACAAGCCCTTGGTACACTATATGACCAAAGGGGTGACATAGCTCAGGAGGTAAGACCGATTGTCTGGCAGTCGGAGGGTTGCCGGTTCAAACCCCGCCCTGGGCGTGTCGAAGTGTCCTTGAGCAAGACACCTAACCCCTAACTGCTCTGGCGAATGAGAGGCATCAATTGTAAAGCGCTTTGGATAAAAGCGCTATATAAATGCAGTCCATTTATTCAGTCCACCAAAGTGTGTGGACACCTGACAGCCAACATTTCATCCAAAATGATGGGCATTAATATGGAGTTGGTGCACCCTTTGCTGCTGCTATAACAACCTCCACTATTCTGGGAAGGCTTTATACTAGATGTTGGAGCACTGCTGTAGGGGTTTGTCCATTCAGCCAGAAGAGCTTTAGTGAGGCCAGGCACTGATTGGGCGATTAGGCCTGACTCACAGTTGGCTTTCCAATTGATCTCAAAGGTGTTGGATGGGGTTAAGGTCAGGACTGTGTGCAGTCAACTTCTTCCACATCGTTCTCAACAAAACCATTTCTATATGGACCTTGCTGTGTGCCTGGGGGCATTGTCATGCTGGAACAGGAAAGGGCCTTCCTCAAACTGTTGGGGAAGCACAGAATTGTCTAGAATGTGATTGTATGCTGTAGCGTTAAAATTAGCCTTCAGTGGAATCAAGGGGGCTAGCCCAAACCATGAAAAACAGCCCCAGACCAAGGAGTGCCCACATACTTTTGGTCATATAGTGTATTTGTTCATAATTAGACAGTTTAAATACATTTTTAAAGCTTTTTAAAATCATTAATTTAATTAATGATTACAGGCTGCATTTTGAATAGATGTAATTACAGACTGGCGGATGAATTCAGTGAAGTCCTAATTGATAATGAAAACCTGCACACCTGCTCACTGAAACAAATTCATTAGTGAAAAATTAAGAGCTCAAAACAAACCCAAGTAAATGGCAACACGCAGAACCTCCATCGTGCAAATGAGCTCGCGGGAAAACATTACAGAGGGGCTTAAGAGCACGGTTTAATCGAACAGGAAATGTTCCGAGAGAAATCCTGAACGCTCAGAGAAAGCCGCGGGACTGAATTTTGGGGAAACTGAACTACCCGTTTTGTTTGTCTGGGGCCGGAGGGTAGCGGGCCGGTCTGGTTTTGGCTCGGCGGAGACGGAGACGGAGACGGGTTTAGCCTGGTGAGGGTTCACCCTGGTGAATAAGCCAGAGCTTCGCTGTGCACAACATAAACGTGGATTTCTGCATCATCAGCATGTTGGCGTTTACAGGTTCCCCTGCTTTTTTTCTCTCTCTATTTTTGGGGTCTCTCGTGTTTTGTTTCCTTCTTTTTGTGAAAAGCGACCGGGACTGCGTTACTCTGCAGTATTCAAAAAGCAGAGTTGAAGACTGCAATGGAAGTATTCGCTTAAACGGACACCAGATCTGCCTTTTCACCCGGCCATAATTCAGACGTGAAGAAATCTCACCGGAAATCTCACCGGAAATCTCACCAGGGCGGCGGGGGGTGGGGGGCGGGGAGGCAGGCCCAAAAGAAAAGGCCAAACCATAGCAGTATCACCTTGGCTCATGGTGTGTAGCTATTGACGCAACAAAGTGCTGTCCATGGTGCTGAAGGGGAAGCGAGGGGACATTGAGCAGAAAGCTCTTCTTGGTTCTGAAGGTGAAGTGTGAGTTGTTCCTTTCTCCTACAGGACCGAGTGGACATTGTGAACAGAGCGCCGTTCTTGGTTCTGAAAGAGAAGTCAGCCAATCTTTTCTCCCACAGGCACGAATGGAATTTGTGAACGGCCTGATGTCCGTCAGGCGCGTGGGCATTGCGGACTCTGGGATGTACCAGTGCATAGCTGAGAACAAGTACGGAGCCATCTACTCTAACGCTGAGCTCAAAGTCCTAGGTAAGCATTTCTCCGCTTGCTCCATAGTAAGTGCAACAGCATAATTCATTCATAAAGTTGTAAAGCTACCAGCTGTGCTTAAGTAGACCCTGTTGTTTATAACAGCTTTATAACAGCTCTTTGTTAGCTTCATGAAGGCGTACTGAACTGCCTCTCTGTTCCATTAACTTTTGTGACCGTTGAAGGAGCCAGCTCACATTAATAAGCCCTCAATAACACTGTTATAAATGTGACATCTCTACTTTGTAAGTCATTCATAAATACTGTAAGTGCAGAGCTTTGTGGTAGCTGAAATGTCGTTAAATCACTTTATGCATCACTGTGCCTCGCTTTATATCAGTCATAACTGCTTTATAACGAGGCAGCTCCTTGCTCATGGAGGAGCTTTGCGAGTCTTCGCGAAGACGCACCGAATTTACACTGAAAGTGTAGTCTGTCCCTCTTTTCCACGGCCAGAGGAACCCGCTCAAATTTACACTGAAAGTGTAGTCTGTCCCTCTTTCCCACGGCCAGAGGAACCCGCTCAAATTTACACTGAAAGTGTAGTCTGTCCCTCTTTCCCACGGCCAGAGGAACCCGCTCGAATTTACACTGAAAGTGTAGTCTGTCCCTCTTTCCCGCGGCCAGAGGAACCCGCTCAAATTTACACTGAAAGTGTAGTCTGTCCCTCTTTCCCACGGCCAGAGGAACCCGCTCAAATTTACACTGAAAGTGTAGTCTGTCCCTCTCTTCCACGGTCAGAGGAACCCGCTCAAATTTACACTGAAAGTGTAGTCTGTCCCTCTTTCCCACGGCCAGAGGAACCCGCTCGAATTTACACTGAAAGTGTAGTCTGTCCCTCTTTTCCACGGCCAGAGGAACCCGCTCGAATTTACACTGAAAGTGTAGTCTGTCCCTCTTTCCCACGGTCAGAGGAACCCGCTCAAATTTACACTGAAAGTGTAGTCTGTCCCTCTTTCCCACGGCCAGAGGAACCCGCTCGAATTTACACTGAAAGTGTAGCCTGTCCCTCTTTCCCACGGCCAGAGGAACCCGCTCAAATTTACACTGAAAGTGTAGCCTGTCCCTCTCTTCCACGGCCAGAGGAACCCGCTCAAATTTACACTGAAAGTGTAGCCTGTCCCTCTTTCCCACGGCCAGAGGAACCCGCTCAAATTTACACTGAAAGTGTAGCCTGTCCCTCTCTTCCACGGCCAGAGGAACCCGCTCACATGCTGGAGACCGAGGCGGAGTCTAGCGGCTTAGTAATCACGAGCAGACGAGGCTTTCGTTTTAAGCGGTAATGGAAGCGTTCTAATCCCTGACATCGTCGGCGAAACATTACAGGCCCGCCACTCCACTAAATGGCCTTGATATTCCAGAGTTGTCAAGAAAAAGAGAGAGCAAAAATAACTAAATTGCAGACCTGCCTGCTGCTGCTTTTTTTCACGAGCGAGCGGGAGTTTTTTTTTTCGCGGCGAGCAGGCAGCAGGTGCTGCTCGTAGGTGGCGTGCTTTTTCGAGGAGATCCCGCGGGGCGGGAGAGTAGAGCCGTGCGGAGAGGTAAACGTTTAACCCATTCAGCCACGAGGGGCCGAACCACAGCGAGAAATCCTGCCGCGGTTCTCACAGACGTGTCTCTGCGTGGAGGGGTGCAGTTAAGAGAGAGAGCGCCATTTTTTTCTCGGAGGGTGAGGAAAATGGCGACTGCGGCGAGGGGGGGAGGTGGGTCGGTTAGCGACTGGAAAAGCGGGAGAGGAGAGGGAGGGAGGGAACGGAGAGCCAGGGTTCGAGGGGAACGGGAACGGGCAGGTTTCTGTCTTCTTTTGAAAGGAAGAGATGAAAGACGAGCGGTTATATGAAGCCGGTCACGGCGCAGGCTGTCCTCCGTCGCAGCGGCAGGCTGTGGAAACTGGCAGCGCGCCCTGCGCAACGCGCTCGGCTCTTAAAGGGAATGAAAAGAGCTCATCTGATTGGCTGTTAATAAATCCAGCTGCGCCAAAAGCACTGATAATATATTATTAGTGAGGGGAGAGAATGTATGTAGGTGTATATACACCTGTGTGTGAGTGAGTGTGAGTGTGAGTGTGAGTGTGAGTGTGCGTGTGCGTGTGAGTGTGCGTGTGAGTGTGTGTGTGTGTGTGTGTGTGTGTGTGTGGTATCGGGTCATGGTGAGGCGTTAGGGTTCCCCTGAGCGGTGAGAGCAGGGCCCCAGTAATCTGTCTGTTTGTTATTCTCATTTCCTCCAACACGTCTGGCCAGTCAAGTCAACTCGGCCCTTTTCCGTCCTTCAGGTTGTTTCTGGATTTCTTTTTCATTTCCACGTCCGCACGGTTTTATCGCTCAGAGGAAAAGCTCTCTCGTGGCGGGCGGGCGAAATCGAGCCAAGAAAGCGCCGCGTTTGTGGGGAACGTTTTTAACGGCCAGCTTGTCTTTTTAGAACACGGCAGCTGATGATTCCTGGTAATTTCGTTTATATTTATTTATTTATTTATTTGTTTGTTTATTTGTTTATTTATTTATTTTTCAAACACGGCCCATCTTGCGCAAATTAAACCTGCCACCCGACACGTCGCTGCCAGCTTAATTTTAAAGCAGTGCATGCTGGGTAGCGGTAATGTGAAGGATTAGATGTGATTTATCGCCGTGGCCTGACCGCGTATTGGCGGCACTTGAGTCCAGGCTGAATGTAATTTCGTGAGGACGCTGGAGCCCCAAAGCCTCCTAATGTTGATGCAAACTGGCTGTGAAATGTGGACGTGGCGGATGAGCGGGGCAGTTACTCTTGCCCCGGGGCAGTAGCCGCCCCTGGCCTCTGCCCTTTTGGAGATGTCCACGAGCGCCCGTTGTCATGACAGATTAGACGGCGGGGTCTGGGGGGGGGGGGGCGCATTCCGGACCCCTGACGCACTGAGCGTGATCTAAACCGCATGATCTCCAGGGCTCACAGGTGGGGGGGGGGGGGGGGGGTTAGGGGACTGGGCAGACCAGCTCAGCTCTACCGCCCCCCCCAGGCCGACTCCTGCTGACTGCCATCCACCCCAAAACCCCTCTGTACTGGAGCAAACGTCCGCTCATCGCGCTCGCGTAATTTTCCCAGGATCCTCGCTGCCTCGGGGGCTCGAGGGGACGCACGTGACGAAGGTCGTGTGAAGGTCGACGTCCCCGGCGGGTGCGATTGAGTGGCGGTAATCTCCGATGGCGTGAGGGAGGAGGCATCACTCTGTGTGCAGCTAATTAGTCCTGACAGCGCCCCAGTCTGGCACAGCGTGGCATGGCGGCATCAGCGGGGGGGTGGGGGGCGCCAGGAACGGGGGGGGGGGGGGCGCGGGGGAGAGTTATGGCAGACGTCAAGTGTTCTCGCAGTCCGCTTCCTCCATCGCCTGTGCCACACGGATAACTTTGTGGCGGAAAGTTTGTTGGGCGCGTGTTGAGACCCCCCAGTGTGAGGCAGGTGAGGTGTGATCTTTGAAAAGGCGCCAGCCTGCGACTTCAAACGCAAGGCAGCATACCTGACAGTTAACTCCACCGCTGTTTCTTTCTTCTTTTCTTTTCTTTCTTTTCTTGTTTGGTTTTTTTTTCGGGTGTTTTTTTTTGTTTTTTGTTTTTTTGTTTTTTGTTTTTTCCGCTCCCACAAAAGAAACTCATCTGGAGTAGATGCCTTTGCAGAAGGGGAGCGGGATTCTCTCATGGGCCTGGAAGGAGAACAAAAGCCTTTGTTTTCTTCTTCAGTCGTTTTCCTGCGCTCTTTAATAAACCATTTAGCCTTTCACTCCCTTTTCCGTCCGGAGGAGAAAGTCACTGGTGATGGACGCCACTGGCCTGTCAGCGTGCGATTGCTGCAATGTATCATTATGGGATACGTGAATACAGGCCAGCCATCAGAAGGCCACTGGCCACTGCAAGCCGCATCACTCCAGGCCAAAGGGCCTGCAGTTCGGACCAGGTGCTCTATGTGCTGCTCATTTCATTACTCAGTATCAGCTGCAGAAGTACCACTAGTAGTAGTGGAATGGACTGACACAGTCAGTGAATTGACTGTAGTTTCAAATACACTGCAAAAATATTAGAGCTAAATCCACTGTTAGTCCAGCGGGGAAACATTCGCTGTATTAGAGTTAATGGAACTCTATGAGAGTTGATTTTACACTGAAAGTTTTTCCTGTGAGTATAAATAAGTTAGTGATTATTGCTGTTTTGTGGTTTTACTTATCTGGGCAGTGGACACTTTTGCCTAGTTCCCTGATCACCGCTGAAAACAAAGCGTCATTTTTTTTTTTTGCCAAGCACCTTTACAAATAAAATTACTAAATCACAAATACAAATTTAAAATTTTATCCAGACAGGGGCAGGCTGTATGATTTCATCACCTGTCCTTAATACGAATAATCCCTTCATTCTTACTGAAAGTTAAGTCTAATTACATAAGCCCTACTGATGGCAGTTGATCTGCCTCTTCTCTCTTGATGCTGTTGATGGAAAGTGTTCCCAGTTCCCTGGAAGGGCGCGTGCACGTACAGGCAGGTGCACCACATGCTACATGATGCGTCTTGCTCAGGAGAAGCATTACAAGGGTACCGAGGATGAAAATCCATCACGATCTCGACGCTGAGTCTCGCGTTCAGGTTCAGCCGCGGTGTGAGATTGCGGGATAACCTTCTGGCCTGCGTTGAGGGACGCGGAGCGGTGTGGGGCGATTACGGAATACAGACACGGCGTAAACAGAAAGGGTTTTTATACACGGCTCGGACTACAGACACGGCGTAAACAGAAAGGGTTTTTATACACAGGGCTCGGAATACAGACACGGCGTAAACAGAAAGGGTTTTTATACACGGCTCGGAATACAGACACAGCGTAAACAGGAAGGGTTTTTATACACGGCTCGGAATACAGACACAGTGTAAACAGAAAGGGTTTTTATACACGGCTCGGAATACAGACACAGCGTAAACAGGAAGGGTTTTTATACACGGCTCGGAATACAGACACAGTGTAAACAGAAAGGGTTTTTATACACGGCTCGGAATACAGACACAGCGTAAACAGAAAGGGTTTTTATACACGGCTCGGAATACAGACACAGCGTAAACAGAAAGGGTTTTTATACACGGCTCAGAATACAGACACGGCGTAAAAACGGAAAGGGTTTTTATACACGGCTCGGAATACAGACACGGCGTAAACAGAAAGGGTTTTTATACACGGCTCGGAATACAGACACGGCGTAAAAACGGAAAGGGTTTTTATACACGGCTCGGAATGCAGACACAGCGTAAACAGAAAGGGTTTTTATACACGGCTCGGAATACAGACACAGCGTAAACGGGAAGTGTTTTTATTAAAGGGCTCGGAGCCAAATGAGGCCTCCATTTTCACAGGTGAACGGGGGGGAGCTGGGATGGCACCTGGAAGCTCAGTGCGTCTCCTGTCTCTTTTTTTTTTTTTTTTTTGCCAGCGTCCGCGCCCGCCTTCCCCCCCAGTCCCGTCCGCGTCATCGCCACCGTGGGGAAGGAGGTGTCCCTGGAGTGCAGGCCCAGCGCCTCCCCGAAGCCCACGGTCACATGGAAGAGAGGGGACCGGAGGATACTGCCCAGTAAGAGGTACTCAGCAGCGCACTCGCTCCGCCGTTTCGGGCTTTACGTTCTGCTTCTAAACACGAGCGGGACGTCCGGCTGGGTGAGACAGTTCATCCAGCGCAGATGTGCTGCCGGTCACTGACCTTTTCCCACTTGAGAGTCTGTGCAGAAAATAATACCAAACTGAGAATGTTTTGTGGGTATTACTGTTTCTTTCTTTGAAAATATGTCTGCTATATCGGCCTGGACATATTTAAAGGCATACTATGCTGGATTTTTAGCAATTTTTAGGAGTCTCCTCCTCTGTCCTCAACCCCGCCCACTCACCCTGAGTACCCCACCCGACACAGCTACGCTAGAGGTAGCGTTACTTACACGCTCAACAGAAAACACGCCAGATCCCCCTCTTTTTTATCCTCCTGAGGAAGAGCGAATCCCAGGTTGACTCTGGTGTTTTACTGAGCCCTGTCAGCTTGTGGTTTCGCTGCAAACGCGCCTCTGAAAGCTGATCCCACCCCACAGGCTGCGTCGCCACACCCACCCCTCACCACACCCACCCCTCTCAACACCCACCCCTCACCACACCCACCCCTCACCACACCAAAAAGAGCGTCACTCCCAGAAACGTCCCAAACTCAGGCAGAGGAGCATGGATTCAGAAAATGTGTGCAAAGACAGAGACTGCCAGCGTATGATAAATATGACTGAGCATGCTTATTTTATGATATTTTCAAGGTAAAAATCCTGCATTAATATCTGCAAACAGAAATAGGTAACATTTTTCATTAATATCTCTAACACAATGTCTTACCATCTTTTGTCACTTTCTTATGTCATTTCCAACCAGAAGAAACCTATTCGTCAAATAAAAAGTCACAATAGCTCAAAATCTGGCATGGGTATGAATAATTTTGGGCTTAACTGTATGTCTTTAACTTAAAATAAATGCTTACAACTTACTGATAAAAGAAAGTTTTGGTTTTTCCTGCACAATGTTCCTGCTTTTTTTCTGTATTCATGGGGCTCGCTGAAGTCATCAACATTCGCATTGCATGTCAAGGCTAAGGCTGCACGTTGATTAAATCCAGGCGGTTTAAAGGGAAGCATATTTATATTTAACCTTTAGCCCTTGTTGGTTCGGAGTAAAGAAGTACTTGTTTGCAGTGTTGGCCAAGGTCGCGTTGCCATTGGTTACGTTGGAACTGGTTTATTGTACTGCGCCAGAAAGCTCACCACACATTAGCGAAGGTGGAGAGGGAGAGAACATTTATTTAGCCAATTAAATCTGGGGATGGTTTTGGTGGCACGTTTGCGAGAGCCAGATCTGGGATATAGCCAGGGCACCAGGGAACCCCCTACTCTTAGCGATAAGTGTCATGGGAACTTTAATGACCACAATCGGGAAGTCGGGTCCTTTCGATGTCGATTGTGAAATTCAAAAGGGAAGGAAATTTTGAATGGAGCAGAGGACAGTTTGTGTTGCTTGTAGCGAAAAAGGGCAACAGCAGTGTTTCGATGTTTGTGAAGTTCTCAAACAGCCTGCGTTGGGTTGTTAAACCCCACGGTGAGCCCCTCTGAGCCGCCCGAGTGCAGACCCTTTCAACACACTTCCCCTGAACTCATCAGGAGCTCATCGATGGCGTCTGGAGGTGCGTAAAACTGTTTTGTAAAAATACGGCGGGTTGTGGGACGGCACTGGGGGGCGTCCCCTTGTTTTCTGGGAGGAGGACACACCAGCTGAGGCTGAGTTTCATCCGCTTCCTGGAGGCGGCATCTTGCCTCGGTGGATAAGTGGGGTGGGGGGTGCGGTATCCCACAATGCTCTGCTTCCGAGAGGGGTCCCGGGTGGTTGACGAGCACTCAGTCAGCAGGTGGGGGCGGGGGGAGGGTGGGGAGTGCAGAAATGATCAGTCGGAGTTGATTGCTCTTGGATGTCCGCGGGAAAATCAGCTCTCTGTGTTCTGCCACAGGCCTGGCGTCTCATGCATTCCACTCCTCGGGAATACAGGAGGCCCTTCCGTAGTCACTGTTGGCAACATAACTATTCTTCCTCCTGCAAAAGTCCTCATAAAACATAGTTCCTATAGAAAAATTATAGCATTTTTAAGGCAAAGTCAGAGATGAGTGGAAAATGAGGTAAATGTGTGTTTGCATGCTTGTGCATGTGTTTCTGTGTGTGTGTGTTTGTATGCGTGCGTGTGTGTTTGTACGTGCTTGTGCATGCGTGCCCGTGTGGACATGTGCTGACACCTGTTCGTAAACGGCCTGCTGTCTGCTACCCCTGCGCTCTGTGTTTGCTGTAATTCTGATTTCACACGTCGCTTGTTTCCGAACAATCCTTGTCTCAGCGCCAAGCGTGTGCTAATTTAGGCCTGAGAGGCGATGCTGCACGTAGCTTTCTGATGGGCCCGCTCGCGATGGACCTCTTACTCACGCCTTGTCATATCCCACAATGCACACTGTCATATCCCACAGTGCATGCTGTCACATCCCACAATGCACACCCTTATATCCCACAGTGTGCACCGTTATATCCCACAATGCATGCCGTTATATCCCACAATGTACACTGTCATATCCCACAATGCACACTGTTATATCCCACAGTGTGCACCGTTATATCCCACAATGCACACTGTTATATCCCACAATGCACACCCTTATATTCCACAATGCACACCATTATATCCCACAATGCACGCTGTTATATCCCACAATGCACGCCGTTATATCCCACAATGCACACTGTTATATCCCACAGTGCACACCATTATATCCCACAGTGCATACTGTTATATCCCACAATGCACGCTGCTCACCTCCCCTTCCCCTGAGGCGGGCCCGGCCCTGGTCCTGTCCTCTCTCAGAGTTAAACACGCTGGGAGAACAGCTCAGGGCTGCTCCCAGACCGGGGAGTTCTCCCTCCGTCCAGCTCATTCCTGGGCGTCCCACGCGGTCGGCCGTTCGTCTGGTTTATAACTCACAGGATCAGACCGTTAGCGGCTACGCGATGCGCGTGAGGTAACCACGGTAACAGACACACAGGCATCTCACGGACAGCAGGATTTAACGGGCTCAAACACTCGCACGCTCGCAGAGAGTTTAGGACCCAATTAATGATTAATGCGCAAGGCAGCAAAACTCTGAGCATGTTTCTCTGTGATATTAAGGCCAATTGGTAATCTGTTCACAGTTTTTTAAGTTCATATTTCACCATAATTTGTGCTGTTGTGATTCTTTTTCCGTCCCATTGTTTGTTATTTTTGTGTAAATCCTCTCGAGAGAGAAGCAGGAGATAACTCATTTTTAAGGCCAAGATGTTCTCTGTTGTGTTCAGATACGGGATTCTTCTTATGGCTGTATTTTGTACGGTCGTATTTTGGTCAGGAGAAATTCCTGTCCCTGTAGTCCACCGTCATAATAATATTAACTCAATGCTATTACGGTGAAGATGAGCTTTTTATCATGGAAAGTAAATCCTCTTTTTCCCTCAGTGTGCAAGTTTACTGTTTTATTACATTTATTTATTTTTTACTTTGAAAAGACAGTGGAATGTACGCATTGTCCTGAGGAGGTTGGAATTAGATGCGAGTTTAATTAGGCTCGTTTCAGGAGAAAAGAAAACCGCGTATGATAAAATGTAAAATTGTCCCAATTATAAAAGAGCCAACGGTTGCAGTCAGAAGTTGGGGAACAAATGTGTCATTTCTCAGTGGACAATCATGCCATTATCAAGGTTATACACAGTTGGTGGGATGGGGGTGGCGGGCGGGGGGGGGGGGGGGGGGGGGGGTGCGGGGGGGGTGATTTTACAAGGGCTTGATGACGGACTGCACTGGCTCTGAGAATGAATACGAGGAAGAAAGCAAATGATCTCTCGTTATGCGAGATAGGGGAGCTTCTGTAAGCTTCTCTGGATGATAGTGGGGGAAGGTTAGAGCCGGAATGGCTGCCGTTGGTACCTAATGAGGATTTATTATCTTCCTTCTGATAAGCGCACGGTCCTTTTATTTGTGCTTTCTGATTTATCCCATCTAGTACTTGCTGTGTTTTTTTCCCCGCTATGGTAGGTTATGCATATTTTTTTTATTTGCTCTTGTTAAGAGGCACAGCTTTCAAAATCCAGCAGGTTTTATTTTTCTTTTTCTTTTTGGTTTGTTTTTGTTGTTTTTTTAATTTATTTTGGTTTTATTTTTATTCAAGATGCTGCGCACAGTCTTTAATAATGGTGCGGCAGCTCGTGCAGGAGTTATTCATGAATGCACTTTAGCGGTTAGCGTTAGCCCGCCAGCGTCGTTTCCCCCCGCGTGCGTCTGCAGACCAGGACCAGCGAGAGCAGAGAGACGGGCTAAGCATCGCTGCGCTCTTGTGGAAAACACACGGCAGCTTGTTGATATTCCCCGTGGCTCTTGGCTCTGTACGGCAGTGGGCAAAAGCTCCTTCGCTCAGATTAATTGGAACGATATGCGATATGGTCACGCACCAATCAACTGACTGGGTTCGGCTCACCCGTCCAATCACATTGATCATCTGCTCATCTGCGGTAATTTATACACCTACTTGTGTGTGCTGACGGGGAACAGATCATAGCTCAGAGCATCATTTGTCCCCCCAGTTATGGAACCCGTCACTGTTGCATTGTCCCGTACTTCAGTTTTTACCATGCCATTAATTGCCATTGTTTATTGGTGCTCGCTGATTGGACATTTGTTCTTCAGTAATTTCAGATTTAGTTTTGCAGTTTTATCTTTCACGTACTGTAGAGGTGAGTTAGTTTGCTCGCTCATATTTTCTCCTCTTCACAGTTGAAGAAATGGAAATGTAAGTGCTTTCCCTGTCTGCAGTGGAATTCATCATCGTAAGCACCGCGCACACGCTCACTGATAACACACTACGTCACGTATGGAATTTAAAGTGTGGACGTGGGCACTGTGGTGCGCTCAGCAATGATGGATCTCTCTTCCCAGTAAATAAATCGATGTGTGTCACCGAAAGTACTTCATTCTGTCTAACCGAACTCTTTTTTTTCTTTCTTTTTTTTGGTTGCTGTGCCAACCCCTGTGAGACGGATCCATTACCTTATTGACTGGGCACTGGCAGCAAGGCATGATGGGTAGACCAGTGCTTGATTTGGCCAGAGGACTAGTCCTCCACTGTTCAGGGGCTGCATGCCCCAGCCTCAGACCCCCCCGCCCGCCCCCCCAGTCCCAGGCACCCACGTTATTTATCACTGAGCATGCTCACACTGCCAGAGGACGCTCCGGAATTATTCAGACTTTTCTGCTGACTCGCAGAGATGCGGCGCGTCGGGTAATCTATGGCGAGGAGCGACCGCTGGGACGTGCTCTTACCGCGTCACCACGGAAACGCGCTCGCGTGAACGGCAGCAGGGAGAGAGAGAGAGAGAGGGAGGGAGGGAGGGAGAGAGAGAGAGGGAGGGGAGGGGGAGAGAGAGAGAGGGAGAGGGGGGAGAGAGGGAGAGAGAGAGAGAGAGGGAGTGAGAGAGAGGGAGAGAGGGAGGGAGAGGGAGTTAGAGATAGAGAGAGAGAGAGAGAGAGAGGGGGAGAGAGAGAGAGAGAGTGAGAGAGAGAAGGAGAGAGAGAGAGGGAGTAAGAGAGAGGGAGGGAGAGGGAGAGAGGGAGTTAGAGATAGAGAGAGAGAGAGAGAGAGAGAGAGGGGGAGAGAGAGAGAGAGAGAGAGGGAGTCAGAGAGAGAGAGAGAGAGAGAGAGGGAGTGAGAGATTGAAGGAGAGAGAGAGCGAGAGAAAGAGAGAGAGAGAGGCGGCGGCCATGTTAGATCTCAGCATCTGGGCCCAGAGTTGTTTTTGGGTCACGGTCTGAAAACTGCTTATGGAGCAAGCGTACCCGATGTCTGCATGGACTCAGCTTTAACACCGCTGGTCTTATTGATCCGAAAGTTCCAAACAGCTGCGTCTGTACTTGTGTCTACGCTACATACTGTATACTGTGATACCAATATGTCTCATACGATATGATGCCCTGAGATGGGGGGGCTATACATACATTTCTGCATGGCTACATGGTGAAACCAAAATGTATAAGAATGCCCTTAAATAAAAGCTGAAAATGTGCTTTTTAACCACATGTGGATGTTATAATTAGAAATCCAAAACTGTGAAGTCCTACAGAGCCAAGTAAAGAAAAAAAAGGATCTCTCCCAAACATTATGGATCTCACTGTATGTATATAAAATTTAATATATATATACAGTATATAGTGCTGTCTGCAAGTACCCATCAAATGTAGTCATTGAACTATGTGTGAAAAGAGCTGCAGTTCTTACACAGATCACCCAGAATGGATGTAAATACGCTCAAATTAAGGCTGACAGTCAAAACAACGAAAATTGTGTCACTCCAAATTCTTATGGACTGCACTGTGTGTATAACCTACAGTGTACAGACAAGACCCATTCATAGAGAGGTACCTTCTCTGAGAGCAGTGGTTGATGGGTAATTGGCGCCCGTGGGCTCTGTGTACCTGCAGACCTGTACGCTGCCCGTGGGCTGGCGTGGCAGGTGGCCCATGGATCAGTGGGGCTGCTTTCCCGTGGAAAATGAGTCCCTTTCTCGGGATCATCTGTAAAAGGCGCACATCGCCGTTTAACCTTGTGAAGTGTGAGTCCAGCGCGTGATTTATGTGTGCTTATAAATACTGACCTCAGGCAGTGCCGGCTTAATTAAATGCCAGATGTCTAATCCGCGGACTTTAGTGTATGAAGGGGAGCTCCTGATTGATGGGCGGAAGTCTCTGTCCGGAGAGCCGCTCCGGAGGACGGTATGTTGATGAATGAACCCCTTCTTCCTTTAATCCGATATATTCCGCACAGCGAGATTCTTCGGGAGCTTAATTTATTGTGTTTGCCGTCTCGACATCATGGGGCAAAAAAAACCACCACCAGCAGCTTTATTTTATTTTTAACTCCATTTTTTCCTGCTTTTCCACTCAGTTCGAGAGCAATGAAGTTAGAGGGAGAGACGAAGAGGAAGAGTGACCGGACGTGATATGTATTAAACTGCAGATACGGACCCATAACTTTTATAGACGTTATTAAACATCCCTCAGCTGTATACGTGCCAAGGCTTTGTGCCATTTAGAATGCATTAGGATAAATTCAGACTTGTATTATGGTGTGCCAACATTTTGTCTCGGACCTGTATTAATATTGGTGGCACATTGAGTATATTCTTCTGAATATTTTGCAGTTGCCATTGAACTTGTTTAACCAGGGAGCTAAGATTTCCAGTATGAATAATGTTCTAAGATGTTTAAAAATCCTTTATCAAATTTCATGTCCCTATCTTTGAATGGAACGATTTCAGTCAAATGACTACGCGCAGTCGACTCTTCATGTGTGTTTTGAGTCATAGAAACAACAGAATAATATATCGTATTGAAAATATGTCTGTGAAGGCTATATATTTCATGTTATTAAACTTCTGAGAGCCTTCCGTATACACTAGCGTGTACACTCGCGTGAGCCTTCTCTTGTCGGTCAGCGATGGACATTTAGAAGCGCTTAGAACTCCTTCCCGCTAGCCAGCCAGGCTGCCTTTCACGACGCAAGGATTTTCTGACATTAGGCGCGTGCCAAGAAAGACCTCTGCGGACGGCGAGGAGTTCAATAGTTGAGAAGAACGCACGCGGAAGGAATCGAAAAACTGGCAGACGCGCGAGCCTTTATCTGCGGCAGGCAGCCGTGCCCCGTTAATGAAGGTCTGTAATTAACATGGATTTCCGCTAATGTTCGCCGCTTTTGTTTTATAAATGAAAAGTGTTAATCCCGTTAGCTGTGGTCTACGTGCGTTTGCTCGGTTTTCTCTTAAAGACGGGTGGAAGGAAGACGCGACTGGCCGACCGTAACCCACGTTTTGCGACGCGAATCACAGAAAAAGTTCACATCTCAAATTTCATTTTCCACGTACTCTGCATGTTCTTTTTATGTTCTTCCGCAAAGCGACAATAAGCTCGTGAAAACGGAAATAGAATTTTCAAGCTGTCTCTGAGTATTTGTATGCGTTTGTAGAAAAACCTGGCCGTAGGCCTAGGTTTAGGTTTACGACTCAGAAAAAAATGTATTTAAGCTGACTGCGAGGAGACATTTCTTAATTGAATATTTCCTTCGTCTGGCTGTCTTATTTGCATATTCTGTGTACTCAATGGCCCTATCAGTGCAATTGTTTGTCTCTTTTGTCCCGGCCGGATGTGGATTCTTCAGCTAATTCACAGAATGTATTCCACAGTGACTGCTTCTGCGTCTGAAAACCTCACTGTGTGTGCAGCTGCCTCCCGTCACACCTTTGTGTGCACGTCCCCCCCCCCCCCCCCCCCCCCCCCCCCCCCCCCCCCCCCCCCCCCCCCCCCCCCCCCCCCGCCCCAACGCCGTCCTCCAATTTTCATTATCCAAGCCAGCATGAAATAACGATAGCGCTGTACGCAGCGGGAAGCACATTAATACAGAGAGTGAGACGCAACGTTTCCTTTAATAGGGATTTTTTTGGGGGTTGGGGTGTGTGTGTGTGTGTGTGGGGGGGGTGGATTTGGATATGAATGTCAGTTGAAGGGATTGTTTTGCTGTGTGTAAACATTTGACTTGAGAAAACAAAAGGTTGGGCAGAAGTGCTCTTCAGCTCTTACAGACTGCTGCTGGTCTCGCTGTAGTCTACCCTCATCCGTACATCCGGGTGCATGTCTGTTCCACCACTAGTTTTGGAAATGATCAGGGCTTTCTCTTTCTTCTCATAAAAATAGGTTTATGTTGATGCAGTACAATTCCCCACCCCCACCCCCACCCCCACCCCCCTCTCTCCCACAGGGCATCAGGACAAGCATCAGGATACAAGCTTAGCTGGAAAATTATTATTCCGATCTGGGACAGGGACCGTTGAAAATGCATTAGACATTTTCCTGATTTGCATAGTCCAAACCCTCTTGGTATTTCAACGTGGTTGATTTGCTTTGCTATTCTATCACACTTTCTTTCAACAGCAATGAAAAAGCTTTCATGAAAAGCTTTTTTTCAAGCCACTACTGTTTGTTTCAATTTAATTCGAGAGGCACCTGTCAAAATCGACAGCATTTTCGAAGTATGGCTTTTTAGGAAAGCATATGATTCAAACAGTTCATATGTTCGTTTGATATAGCAGTGCTTCTGCACTTTATCTTTCAAAGCGACAACTCTGTCCCCACAAAGGAGAACTCAAACACCACAAAAACAGCTTTATGGCTTTTATGACTGTATTGACTAATTTGGGGATTCTAGAACAGTGTTGACCTTGAACACCATGGACGCTGTGTGTGAGAACCTGTTTAAACTATAGTGACCTACTGTTGTGTTAAAGTCAGCATTTCTTGTGTAGTTGCCTCTCCTGAACAGAGAAGAAACCAAACATCCAAGGAGACTTCATCAGCATAATAAACCTTTAAATAAAGCTACGGATAGCTACAGTATTGGCCTTGTGGAGGTTGTCCATAGCTAGCTAGCCCAGCAAGTAATAATGGAATGAACATTATATGGATCGATAGAAAGCTACAAAATAAATATTGCTAAGTAGCTAATGTTAATGTTATAAGGTTCTTGTAGCAGAAACTGTAGTGTCACGGTAAAGTGTGATAGCAAAAATTTTGAAAAAAACAAAACTGAATGTAAGAATTAGCTTTAATTATATGAACAATGCTGACATCAGTCTGTAATCGCCCCCAAGTCGCCCCCACCCCCGCCCCGATCCACAATTGCTGTCTCCATCCACCCCATTCCACAATCTTCATTAAACCTCATCTGAAATATAACCAGCGTCAACTTATGATGGGGGGGTCCCCTGGATGTCCTTGAGCCTGGGTGGGGGGGTCCCTGTCTCAGAAGAGGTTAGAGACGACCGTGTTTTATAGTTTGAAGTGTCCCTGTTTTGTTCTGTTCAACATGATCTTGCTGATAAACATGTTGAGGGTTGAAGTCTGTTTGTTTGGCTTCTGTTCAGCAGGACTGTGCTGATAAACATGATGAGTGTTTTTGTAGTCTGTCTGTTTGAATTCTGTTCCACAGGACCCTGCTGTAAAAACCTTTAAGGGTTTAATGTCGGCCTGTTTTGGGTTCTGTTCCACAGGATCCTGCTGTAAAAACCGTTAAGGGTTTAATGTCGGCCTGTTTTGGGTTCTGTTCCACAGGATCCTGCTGTTGAACAACACCCTTCGGATCCTGAACTCCAGCCGCGGGGACGAGGGGAACTACGTGTGCCAAGCGATTAACATGTTCGGCTTCGCCGAGATGACCACCACGCTGTGGGTGAAAGGTACGCGTAGCACAGCCTGGCACCTAGTGCCCACTGTGTGTGTGTGTGTGTGTGCGTCTGTGTGTACATGTGTATATGTGTGTGTGTGTGTGTGTGTGTGTGTGTGTGTGTGTGTGTGTGTACATGTATATGTGTGTGTGTGTGTGTGCGTATGTCTGTCTGTATAAATGTGTGTGTGTGTGTGTGTGTGTGTGTGTGTGTGTGTGTGTGTGTGTGCGTATGTCTGTCTGTATAAATGTGTGTGTGTGTGTGTGTGTGTGTGTGTGTGTGCGCGTCTGTGTGTACATGTATATGTGTGTGTGTGCGTATGTCTGTCTGTATAAATGTGTGTGTGTGTGTGTGTGTAGTGCCATAACAGCTCTAAGCAGGATTTGATTTGGGGGGGCCCTGCACCCCATAATTATAAATAATATGAATAATAGAATAATTGGGGGTCCCCTGGTGGTCATGGGGCCCTAAGCAGCAGCTAATGTCTCCTTTTGGGGCAGACCAGCTCTGCTGTAGTGAGAGGGTGTGCATTGTGATGTGAGTGAAGTAAAATAACCCTTATTTTGTGCAATCACAACTAGTATCATGATTGCATGATATAATGCAATTAGAACAAGTGCAATGTTGTAATTGCATTATACAAACCTGCCCATCTTCCACTGTAGTCTCAAGTCGCATTTCTTCAGACTGTACCTGGACTAACTACCTATCGCTATTCTGCAGGGCACTCCCAATCTAGGATTACTCTTATCACTTATATCGTTCCACTTTGTTCCTATAGCACTTTTGTGTTACACATATTCCTCCATTCAGCACTTAAATTGCACTTGTATCGTTATCTTGATGTTGTAGCTTGTTGTCATGCCTCCTTGTTTGACTTAACATTACTCTCTGACCTAGCCTATGCTTACTCTGTAAACTGGACTTAATGTGTTCGTGGCCATGAATAACTTTTACATAATGAGTACTGTACCTTATCTGACCTGTGTTTTTTAGTTATTCCAATGACCTTCAGCGTGCACTTTGGATAAAAGCGTCTGCCAAATGAATGTAATGTAATGTAATGCAGTGTGTCTGGCTGTTCATTAGTGCCTGAGGGTTAACCTTGCCCTGGCCTCCCCTGTAAAGCAGACACAGTCACTGAGGGCTGGGCGGAGACTGAGACACAGCTTTTTTATCACCAGAGCCAATGAGTGTTGAGCTGAGCCCGGCGCGGGTGGAGGTGACGGTCGGGGAGAGCGTGGTGCTCAGCTGCAAGGCCAGACACGACCCCTCCCTGGACGTGCGCTTCCTGTGGCTCCTCAACCAGCAGCCTCTCAGCTTCAACCAGGAAGGCGGCCATTTTGAGTACATCCAAACAGTAAGTGCCGAGCCAGGGGAGCCAGGGGATCCAGAGGATTCCGACGAGGGTCGATCCGTTTCACATCCACTTCTGCTCGTGATTATTTAATTAGCCCCATCGTTTATTGATTTGGTAGTGTTTCATAAAGCCTACCACAGCTGACTGCAAATTGCCTGGGCTTTTTAATTTTTTATTTCTTCTTTACTGTGGTCTGATGTAGGAGCAAACTGGCACTGGTGTATACAGCAGTTTAGAAAAGTTAATTGGCCCTCCTGGAATGGAGTACAACCGAACAATTTTATACTTTAATTCATTTAGCAGACAGTCTTATCCAGGGTGACTTACACAGTTTAACTTTTTATGTTTTTTTTTTTTTTTTTTTTTACAAACGTGCAGTCCATTTATGGTGCTTATTAACTGCAGCAATTCAGGTTAAGCACCTCGCTCAAGGGTCCAACGGAAGTGCCTCGCTCGCCAATCGAACCCGCAGCCCTGGAGGAGCGGGCCCGGTTCTCATACCTATTATTCCACAATGCCACCCTGTGATTACATGGCATTAATTTAAGTGACACGTTTATCTTAAAGCGAATTACAAAACAAAGTGCTTAAGTGCACTCAAATGGGTTAAGTCAATAGCGGAGGCGAAAGTGAGATACAGTTTTAATGTCGTGAACATTAGCGTGGTCGCTGTCCCGAAGAACGCAATCCCGAATATGAAATGTACACAATTACTCAACAAGGGGAATTCAGATGAATGTAGAATGAATTGAGAGTCTTGTAATAGAGACCAAGGGTTAACGGACTGGTTTGGGAATAAAGTATATATCAGTGCTGCAGCGCTAAGTAATCCAAGGTGACTTTGAGGGAAAATTCACAAGATTTGATTGAATGTTTAAGACATGGCACTTTGTCACATAAGCCACGTTCAGCATGACCGGCATCTCAATCAAGCACCTCCCAGCAGTCGCGTTGAAAACTGGGATCCTGTTTTTTTTTGTTTATAGTTTGGAGAAGGTTACTGTGTAGACAGGGGAGACCTGTTCATAAACCCTCTCTGGGTAGGAATACTGATCTGGGGTCAGTTTGGCATTGTAGCTCAGTATGGACATGGTGGGGAATGGCCAGGGGGAGAACTGATCTTAGATCAGTACCGCTGCTCTGAGATGCTCTGTCAATGTGTGCCCAGGTCCCCATGAAGTTTTCCCAAACCCCAGGTAAATCAAAGGTGAAGGACCAACAGGCACACACTCACTCTCTCTCATACACACACACACACTCTCTCTCATACACACACACACACACACACTCACTCTCTCTCATACACACACACACACACACACACACTCACTCTCTCTCATACAGACACACACACACACACACTCACTCTCTCTCATACACACACACACACACACTCACTCTCTCTCATACAGACACACACACACACAGCTGTGGTGACCGGCCCTGTTCCTGGAATGACCAGCCCTGTTCCCTTAGGGTTGGAATGAAAACCTACAGGACGGTAGATCTCCATGAACAGGGTTGGTTACCATTGACCTACATATTTGTCAAGGCAAAAGAGAGGAAATGGAGCAGTAGCAGTGCATGCTGGGAAAATGTCCCTTCCACAGCGTGATACTGCATGACTCATTTCACACCCAGGGCCTGATTTGCTGAGCCCGTGCGAAACCTTTTAGCACACAAAAAACTAATAACGCAACCAATGATTGGTGCAAAACCAATGCTGTGACCAATCATTGGTCATGTTATTGGTTTTGGGTGTGCTGAAGGCCTTAGTGAATCAAGCTCACAGAGCTCAGGTCAGGGTCATTTCCCAGAGGCGGCCTATAAGTGTATATAGTGCAGATTCGACAAAACAGCTGGTAAAAAAATGCTATCATTACATATCAAACGACGACAGAAATGGTTGTAGCCTTCTCCCACTTCCTAGAAAGAGAATGGTGTATTTAGCTTATCAGAATACAGCACATCAGCAATTGAGTTTCAATTAAGACTCTAATATTCTGTGTGGGAAGCAACTTTTCTCTCATCTTTTATGGCTTTCTCATAGCTCTAGCGATGAAATGGGGCACTGGGGTGATCGGCTCAATGTTAAAATAGTTTTTTTGGAAAAAGGCCTTTGGACAAATAGCGGTGTCTGGCGCAAGGGGTGGGCATGCGTCCCAGGGTTCTCCCTTGTGCCGTGTGGTTGCCTTCCAGTAGGCCTGTGTGAAATATTTGGTAGAACTGGGTAGAACTTTGCCTCGCTGTCTGTCAGAAACCATGTGTTTGCTCAGACTTCTCTCCAGCTACTGGGCTGCGAGGGAATACTTAGACTTTTTTTTTCTTATTCAGGCGAGATCTTTACTGGCACTTCATTTTACACCATGACTTATCGACGCTTAACTACGCGGCAGTCACAGAGCTGATATAATTGGGATTTCTGAGTTTAGAGTGTGATGCAGGGTTCATTGACTGCATTAACCTAAGTGCAGTTAATTATTTTCCGAAGACAAGTGATGAGAATATAATGCCAGCGCAGCGACGTATGGGAGGGAGAGGAGAGGCCATTAAGAGAGGAAAGACTACAAAGAGGAGATATTTAAACCAAAAAGCAGACCAGTTTAATTATATTGTCAAACACATTCCATTCAGAGTTGGGAGTTCAACTGTTTGCCATCTGAATAAAATCTTGTCTGGGTGTAATTTCACCCCATTTCATTTTTCTTTCTTTCTTTTTTATTTTTTATTTTTTATTTTTTACCAGTTTCAATGTTTCCGGCTACATAACAGCTGCATAATGCAATTGCAGATAATTTTCAATTATTACATGCGCATTTAAACTGTCTTACACAATGGCGTTTTCTGCATGGCCTCATGGGGTATAATAGGACTTTGATGGCAGAGAGGTGAAGGCTTTACCCCGCTCTCAGAAATTAGGCTGTCTCTCAAGACCCTGAAAGGCCTTCAGGACCAGGGACAGAGGCAGCCGGAGCTGCTGGCAGTTTCAGGACCAGGGACAGCGGCAGCTTTGTCTCTTGGCTGTTTCAGTACCACGGAAAGCGGCAGCCTCATCTCCTGGCAGATTCAGGACCAAGGACAGCGGCCGCCTCATCTCCTGGCAGATTCAGGACCAAGGACAGCGGCCGCCTCATCTCCTGGCAGGCTCAGCTGAGGTTAATTGGAAATCAGTGCAGCTGTTGCCTATTGGCTTCATCAGGTCTGTTGTAAAGGCACAGATTGCCTTCTTTTTCAGGACCTGCTCACTTTTTTTTTCTTTTTTGGGGTGGCCTTCTGTTTGACAGGTTTTTTTTTTTTTTCAATTCCCCCTCCTCTGTCCTCCTCCTGCCTCCTCCTCTTCCTCTTTGAACCGCCACATGGCTCAGATCAACAGGGGATTGTTCGCGACCCAGACAGATATTTGTTTGAGAGGCGTTTAACTCTCCACATGCGGGTCAACATTGAAAGCCTTCCTCCAGCAGGTCCCTGAGAGCCTTCCGTGAAAGAACACAAACCAAAATATGCAATTAAAAAATGGCTAGAAATTCCCTCTGAGGTTAGGTGAGAAGAGATTCTTTCTTTTAAAATCGTGATCGGCAGGAATTTCACTGGTGCGTAAAATATTTACGTTTTTTTTTGTCTTTAGTGTGAAGTGTTTGGCCCAAGGTGTGATTTCAACAAAGCTGCGGTTTCACACCTTCAGACACGCGTGAGCCTTCTGCCGTATCCCGTGCAGATGCGCTCTCTGTGGGTCAGCTGCAGACGGAGAGAGAAGCGCTCCAGAGCAGCTAGAGCGTGGGGGAGGGGAGGAGCGGTTGTGTAAAGCTCTCTGTGCATCTGTGGGTCAGCTGCAGACGGAGGGAGAAGCACTCCAGAGCAGCTAGAGCGTGGGGGAGGGGAGGAGCGGTTGTGCAAAGTGCAGTTTCTACATACGGGAGCGGTCTGACGGTATGGGCAGCGACCCCTTAAACTGGCCTACAGGGGGCAATTCAGAAGGCTGGGGCTCTGGGTGAAATGAGGAGTAATTCTGGGGTTCCCCGGGTCCCCACATTCTCGGCGCTCAGAGCCGAATGGCAAGGTTTCACGCTCGGCATTTACAGCCTCCTGCTTGCTGTGTGCCATCCAGGATTATGGTCATGTGATCATGAGTTAGATATCAGTTACATTTCATAATTACCTTACATTTGATTTGGAAAATGAACCTGATCCCACGGGGACAGCAGGGTGTGTGCGCTCTTGAATACTGTCCCCTCAGCCTCGTCAGCTGTTCATTTGGTTCCACCTCAGCCATTATGTTTGTGCAGCGTAGTGCAGTTTAAGTATTAAGAAGCAGCTACTCTCTGTCCACTTGATTCATTTCCCAGAATGCTCCATCAAACTATAACCGCATGTGTATGAAGTCCAAATGGCATTTCTCACTGACTTTAGAGAAGCACATTATTTTTTTTGTCTGTGGCCTTTCACTGCATTAACGGTCTGCGTAAGTCTCCGGGTTTGACTGCGACCGTCATCGCAGAGCGCTCTTATCACGCCTCCTCCTCACGCCTGGACACGTGTGATTACGGGTTCTGCAGCTGAACATCGCGGTTGTGAAGGATTCCCTGGTGGTGTGTTGAGTCAGTGTAATCCCTCTCAGGACCAGGGCTGTTAATGAAGCGGCCGATCAGATTGCGGTGCATTGTGGGGGGAGTGTGTGGGGGAGTGTGGGGGAACGGGGGGGTGGGGCTCGCACGGTGAGCGGTAATCTGCGGCAGGTTTCTGTTCCGAACGGCCGGCTCTGCCGCCCGGGTCACGCCAGCCAGCCACCGGGCGCTCGTGCCCCGCAGGACGGGAGGAAGCGACCAATCACGCGCGGCGAACGCTCAGCTGCGCTCTCCCTCCCTCCCTCTCTCCGCAGCAGTCCTCCACGGCCGACCTGATGATCAGGAACATCCTCCTGATGCATGCTGGGAAGTACGGCTGCCGGGCCCAGACCAGCGCTGACAGTGTGTACGTGGAGGCGGAGCTGCTGGTTCGAGGTGAGCTCGCGCTGTCCCCTCTCGCCAGCTTGGGTTCGACCACTTCCCAGACCAGACACCTCCCCCCTTCAGATCATTATTTTAAAAGCTTTTTAACCCTTTAGAGACTAAAAATAATCTGGCAGGTTGAAAAGAGACATAGATTTTTCATGTTAGTGTTAAAAACAGAATTCTTCTTACGGTTGTACATTTAGGTTGATAACACATTTTACTGAAATTTTGCAGGGTTGGTTTTTTTTTTTTTTACTGGCACTTTAAGAGTTAAAGTAATCCAAATGTGTGTTTGACCCAGGCCTGACACTCCTCCCCTCCACTTTTCTTTCCTCCCCCTGTTTCATGAATCATGGGTATTCCCCCTACCCACGCTGCCCTCGTGAACACACACTGTTTAAATCCCTGACTGCTCAAATCCCATTTGCTGGAAACAACAATCTCAAAAAATAAATAAATAAATAAATAAACATGGAGATGGTTTCCTTTGAATGCGCTTCCCGGCCCTGTCAAGCTGGGATTTTATATTTCCTCTGGCTTTGTGGCTCTGCCTCCATGAAAAAACCCAATTTTGCGGGCCTCCCTCTGAGAAGCGCGGGCCTCTGATATTGAGATTGCACGTCGGGGACGCCTGAGCTCCAGAGCGTCTCTGCGGTCTGCAGTAATTCACCGATGCCAGCAGTAAAACAGCCGCCTGATTGTTTCACTACCGCTGTAGATTATTGGCGTGAAGTTATATCGGTCCAACGGAGCAGTAGAGCCGTGTTGCATCCTGGCATCGGCTGCATTAAAAAAAAGGGAACAGAGCCCAGACAGAATTTTCCCAGAGAGGCTGATGGGAAATGTAGTTCAGAGGTACTCTGGACTCCAATAGAGCAGGCTAAAAGAAACAACAGACCCCAGAAAACTGTGACCCACTCCTTCAGAACCTTCAAACAAAGAGCAGTATTCTGGCTGGGTACACTTGGCAGCAGCTCACGCCTTAGCAAAGCCGTTGGAGAGATTGGAGTTTCCATGATTGACAGGGTTGTTAACCCAGTGACACGTAAGACATTGGGTATGACATTAAGGCATTTGTCTGTGTGTTTGATTGACATTTAGCCGATCCAATTCTGGCAAATAATGTATGAGGATATCATCCATGATTTGCTATGTCCCTGAAGGTTATTCGTCTGTGACTCTCCTACACATGCTGTGATATTTCACTTTTAGTAGTAGGCAGTATTACATTATTATTAAATAATAAATAAGCAAACGATAAACTTTATATATATAGCACCTTTTGTGCAAGTTATTTGTAGCGGAAAAGTAATGGGATAAAAAGATGATTTAGTAAAAAAAAAAAGACACTTCCAAGAAAATGCTAATACATAGTAAAATATAAATGGACGATATTTAAAATACTCAAAATAGACTACGAAAGAAAGCTTAATCAAATAAATAAGGCTAAAGGTGTAACTTGTGGGGGGATGGGGTGTTCACAATCCCTCCAATGTTGCAAAACAGACCAAATAACCCCCTCCCTAATAATACAGCATGATGATGAGAACAGTAATTTCAGTACTGTTGAAATTTGGGGGGGGGAGGAACCCCCATGGAGCATTGCAGCTCCCAAGTTACGCCCTTGAATAAAACCTCGTTAAAGATAAAATAATGGCGAGTGCCACCCAAATTAATTGAAAGCCGTGTAAAAAGATGTGTTTACAGTCGACTCGCCCGAAATCGACATATCGCCAGTGATCCATCACCGGGACTTAAGGGCCCCCTGAGCCGTTTCCACGGCGACGCGCGCTGCATGCTAACGCGCGCGTTAATGCAAGCGTTGGGCACCTTCGCGGCGGTCACGGGCGATTGGCTCTCATTAGGCGCGGCAGCTGCTGGCCGATCGTCTGCAGCTGTTTCTCCCTCGGCCCTGTGTGCTGCGTTCGCTACGCTAGCAGATCGCGCGCGCGTCTGGAACCCGCAGGTTAGCATATGCTGGGCTACGGTACATCTGTGCACGTGTTCGCTGCACTAGTAGATCACGCTAACCGGCGGTTTGCATATCCTGGGCTGCGGGACACCTGTGCGTGCGTTAGCTTGGGCTAGTAGATCATGCTCACGTCTGGAACCAGCGGTTAGCATATGCTGGGCTGCGATACGCCTGTGTGCACATTAGCTGCGCTAGCAGATCACACTAACCAGCGGTTAGCATATGCACGCGGTTGTGCTCAGAGCAGCTGGCGTGATGTCTCTTTGAATAGGAAGAGGACAGCGCTCGGCCTTCCTTAATCAGTGGGAGTCTTTGTGCGCAGCAGAGATTCGGTGTCTGTCTCTCTCCGTCTCTCCCCCCACCTCTCAGTGCTGTGTGTTTTTGCTCAGGGCTGTTTACGTGCACGTTTCATGTATAGGGCTAGCAGCAATTATGAGTTACAAAGCCTTTCAGAATAAAATGGCCCTTTCCTCTCTCGCTCTCTCATTCTCTCTCTCTCTCATCAACCTCTCTCTCTCACTTTCTCTCATTCTCTCTTTCCCTCTTTCTCTCTTCACCCACCTCTCTCTCACTTGCCCTCTGTCTCTCTGTCTCACTTTCCCTCTATCCTGCTCCTCCCTCCCTCCCTCCCTTCCTCCCTCTCTCTCCCTCTCCTTGCTTCTCATTCTCTCACCCCTCCCCCCCCCCCCCTCGCTTGCTCAGTAAAAGCCGATGATTGCCTCCCCGCAGGTCCCCCGGGTCCCCCGGGGGTGGTGATTGTGGAGGAGATCACGGACACCACGGCGACGCTGTCCTGGAGCCGGGGGGTGGACAACCACAGCCCCATCGGCTCCTACAACCTGCAGGCCCGGAGCCCCTTCTCCTTGGGCTGGCAGACAGTCAGGACAGGTAACCACTGCGGGGGGGGGGGGGGGTTTAACCTGGGGAGGGGGGCGACTGCAGGCCCGGAGCCCCTTCTCCCTGGGCTGGCAGACCGTCAGGACAGGTAAAGGCTATGATAGCACAGTGCCCTTTGTACCGTGGACTGGGTGGATACTCCACTCTGATTGGCTGGGAGGTGTGTGTTAAGACTGTTTAACTCACAGGTAGTTTGGGTCAAGATTAATCACCGTTCTACACCCAAATGCCGCCTTTGTTGTTGTTGTTGTTGTTGTACGGAGGGGTTTGGTCCTGGGGACCCAAAAGGGAGGGAGTAGAGGTTCCGCTCACAGGCCCGGTGCTGTTCTGGTACCAGCTCCCCCTGACAGTCAGATGCGTCCTGACTCCCACAGAATCCCCCAACAACGCGTGTGAAAAGGGAGCTTTTGCTCTCAGCCCTCTACCCTTCCGTAACTCAAAACTCCGCTCTTTTATGCATCCGCCGCTGACTCCTGTACGCCATGTTCCGTTTGCATTTTTAGGCGTGTAGCCAGGTGTGTGTGCACCTCTTACCCAGAACAGCTCGCGCGCATTTACCTGCAGCCCGTTCATGCAGCCGCATGTTCACTCTACGCGCTTCAGTTTCAGTGCCTTTGCTCAAGGGTAACGACGGCAGCGCCTCCCTGGGGAATCGAACCGACAGCCTCGGGGTCACGAGTCCTGTTCCCTAACCACTGCGCCACGCTGCCGCCCCCCCTGGAGAGAGACGCCCGCTTCGCACAAAAAGAGCTCGTTTCAATTTCTGCCAAATTCTCATGAACTGCTGCTGACTTCAATCCTATGCTAGTGAATTAGAGGAGAGCCTCTCCCCCCACCCCATTGTATCACAAGAGCTATCAGGACAGAATGTACTTACTCTTACAACAGCTTTTTGATCAAATTTGAAAGTCACCGAATTATATATTTGATATATTTTTTTTATGTGCCTGATAACACGCTCACCTGATTATTTATGAGGATTTCTTGAAGGGTTCCCCCCCCCCCCCGCGATGCTGGGCTGGCCTCAGGTAACCCTGGCCCCCCGACCCTGGGCTTTTCTCCCTGATGGGGAGTAATGAGGTCTTGCGGAGGTGTGGAGCAGGGTTAGCTGCAGGGTTAAATGCGCCGTGCTCTGCCTCTTCCCCACTCTGTGTGTATAATTACAGAGCCCCCCCCCGCTCCACCGAGCTCTCCTGCCACGGCTGTGTCCTCAGGGGAAGTGCGTCTCTGCGTCTGTTCCCTCTCCCATCCAGCCTCTCTCTCTCTCTCTCTCTCTCTCACTCTCTCTCTCTCCCTCTCTCTCTCTCTCTATCTCTCTCTCTCTCTCTATCTCACTCTCTCTCTAGCTCTCTCTCCCTCCCTCTCCCTCTCTCTCTCTCTCTCTATCTCTCTATCTCTCCCTCTCCCTCTCTCTCTCTCTCTCTCTCTATCTCTCTCTCTCTCTCTCTCTCTCTCTCTCTCTCTCTCTCTCTCTCTATCTCTCTCTCTCTCTATCTCACTCTCTCTCTAGCTCTCTCTCCCTCCCTCTCCCTCTCTCTCTCTCTCTCTCTATCTCTCTATCTCTCCCTCTCCCTCTCTCTCTCTCTCTCTCTCTCTATCTCTCTCTCTCCCTCTCTCTCTCACTCTCTCTCTCTCTCCCTCTCACTCTCTCTCTCTCTCTCTCTCTCTGCGTGCCAAGCGACAAAATGCGATCCTCTTTTTATTTTAATTTAACCCAGCGAATGAAGCCGAGTCTCAGACCGATTAATCTCCATTCGCTGCTGTTCTTGTGGCTCCGCCTCTGCGGTCACATCGCAGGAAGTGACCCGAAAGCCGGAGACCGAGGTCTGCTCGAGCTGAATTAAGGAGCGACGCTCGGAACCCTGCAAAAACTATTAAAGAGTCAAAGCGGCTTAGGGCAGAGGTGTGTGTGTGTGTGTGTGTGTGTGTGTGCATGCGTGCGTTCGTGTGAGTGTGTGTGTGTGTGTGTATGCCTGCATTCGTGTGAGTACGTTCTGATTGGCCGCTCTACATAGCCACTGCCTCCTATTGGCTCACAGTCCCCTGAGGGAATGTGAGCGTGACTCTGTTCACATCTGTTCCATCTGGTTTGTGCTTAATTATATCCACCCCCCCCCCCCCCCCCCCACACCACCGTGTAGTGTAAGGAACCGGGCTCCTAAACCAAAAGGGTTTGCAGGTTTGATTCCCTGACAGGACACTGCCGCTGTACCCTAGAGCAAGGCGCTTAATCTGAATCGCTTGGAAACGTTTGCGGTGTAAAAATGCTGAAAGTTGTGTTTAATGGTGCAGGATAAGAGCGTATGCTAAGTGGCGGTAATGTACCGTAACCCTGAACAAGTGCTGCATGTGTGTGTTTCCTCAGCTTTCAAAGAGCGCTCTCCACCCTCCACCCTCCGCCCTCCGCCCTGCTGTTTTTTGAGCTTGCTGTCATTATGAGTCAGGGTGCTGGTAATCAGATCAGCATATTTAAATGCTCATTTATGTATCTGAACCTTATTTAAATGGCGACGCTTCCCTCGTTTAAAGTGCTGTTCTCAGCTCTCCGATGCTCTTTCCGGTTTCCTGACGTTTTCCGGGAGTTCGGAAATAATTGCTGTGTGAAAATTGCTTATGAACGGCACACTACACAAAAAATAAAGCTTGTTTGACGATGTATTGATTGACTTATTGAGTGAGAACATGTAACTGCTGTACCTGTGATTCTGCATATCAGTCTGATGGCCCCCATCCCCTACTGTATTTAAAACTGCAGTCAGTAAATGGACTTGGTACTGTAATCTCAGTTGCATATTTAAATGTGTATTTTTTTAAATATTTGAGCTTATTTTGCCTCAATCGCTTCTGATTGGGTAACAATTTGCAGACCCGAGTCATGTGACGGGGGACATGGAGTCGGCCGTGGCGGTGGAGCTGAACCCCTGGGTGGAGTACGAGTTTCGGGTGGTGGCCACCAACGCCATCGGGACGGGGGACCCCAGCGCCCCCTCCAGGGCGGTCCGGACCAAGGAAGCGGGTACGGTACAGGAAACGCCCGCCTGCAGGCGCCACCGCGGACGCTACGCTAAAGCTCTCAAATGGCTTAATGGGAATGGCGCGCGGTCGCTAGCTCCACGTTAGCACCGCTCGTTTCACACGCCGTCTAAAAGCGCACGGCGGAGGGTGAGAGACGTCCCCGCGGATCGCTGGGACTGGAGAAGCGTGGCCAAAGTTAAGAATTACTGGAGTATTAAATACACAGCAGTGTCTGCGAAGGCCTTTTAAAAGTCCGTCTGTGGTGTAGCGCTCCGACACGCGGGGTGAAGTCCAGAACTGCCTATTAACCTTGACGCCATGTCTTTGAAGCGTATGGCTTATAACTGCAGTGCCCAGTCAAACCACACACAGACAGGGAAACCGCAGGTAGAGCCAAGTCCACAGTGCCTGGGGCTGGTGCAGTCAAATCACACACACAGACAGGGAAACTACAGGTAGAGCCAAGTCCACAGTGCCCGAAGCTGCCCCAGTTACACTACGGATATGAATGTTATTGTGTTTGTGTTATATTGATCCGTACTGTTAGCTTCGCAGCACTGACACCCACATCCAGTCTGCAGAAGTCCTTTTTCAGATACGTTTTTAGGGCAGATTTTTTATTATTATTTTTTTTTTTTTAAATGGCCAAAGAGAAGCAGACCTCGTCGCGCAGCGTGGGCTCGTGAGCCAGCTGTTCGGCAGTTTGGCGGCTCTCAGATCGCGCGGCGTGCTTGTCCGCGCGCGGAAGCGTTTCTCCGCGGGGAGGACGTTTACTCCGGGCTGAGAGGCGCTCTGGTTGCTCGCCTCGCCGCTCGACGAGGAGCGGAATGCTAATGCCGCTCCCCCAGCAGCTGCGCCGAGTCCGAACCGCAGGCTTTCGCTCGTTAGCGCGCTAACTAGGCCCGGCGCACAGTTCGGCGTGCCGCACGGCCCGCTTCCGACCACGCAGCTGCCGGTCGTTAGCCTGTTAAACGAGGGAGGATGGCCATCCTTACCTTTCAGCCAATGATATTCAGCATTCATTACGCGCCGCCCCGAAACATGAGTGATTAGGGCTCCGACTGGAAGAAGCAGAACTGGCCGTGTTTCTCCTTCATTCTTCAGCGACAGACACAGTGACGGAGTGAGAGTCTGTACTGCAGTACTGACAGTGTTTGACCACCAGAGGCACTACAGGCGCCTAGCCTAGTACAGCACTACTCAGTGTCTGCAGGTATGTGCTCCAGCCATGCAAGCACACCACCTGATTTCAGTAATAAGCTTACTTCCTGGAGCAAAGAGGTAAAACAGGGATGCTCAGCCCTGTTCCTGGAGATGTTTTAAGGTAGGGTTTGCTCCAACCCTGACAAAGTACACCTCATCCAACAGCTAGGGATCTCATTGAGCTGCTAATTAGTAGAATCCAGTGTGCCCAATTAGGATTTGGAGTGAACACCTTCAGGATGGTCACTCTCCAGGCACAGGGCTGTGCAGCCCTGAGGTAAAATAATCAGTGAAATCAGGTGGCGCAGTACAGGCGCACGGTCGGAGAAAATACCTACAGACCCTGTGGCCCTGCTGAACCTGGAGTTCAGCAGCGCTGGCTTAGTACCTGCAGCCAGTAAGAAATTCTGAGTGCCTGTTGAGCCTTTGCAGTTCAGTATTATTTCCATCAGTACCCTCAGTAAAACCTTCAGCCTGCTGTAATTCTGCGAGTAGACAAGGATCCGTATTTATTCCCCCGCTTTTATGTGTGAACTCCAGTGCTGTTGATGTTGATGCATCGTGTTGCATTAATACTTTCACTAGTCTGTTTGCTGTTTGTTTTTTTTTCCCCCTTTCGCTTTGTAAAAACACCGCCACGGCCTCAGATCACCAGATCGAATCCGTGCCAGTGCCGATTGTGGCCAGCAGCCAATTGGCTTTGCGTCGCCAAAGGGATATATGGGAAGGATGCCGCTGGTGGGGATAACTGTGTTCATTGCTCAAGCGACCCCTGTTGGCAGCTGTGGTCTGATCTCTGTGCACACGTATGATTGGGTCTCCTCCTCCCCCTGCTCAACACGCGCACAGCTTGTGACTGCAGTGTGAGAAGAAGCAGCTGGCTGCCACTGCGTGTTTCAGAGGAGAAGCCGTTTCACCAACTTTTCACCCGCAAAAATGTTCACTGTTCGCTTTGCCTTCTGAGTTGTGATTTCCCTGATGCTCAACGTGGGTGATTGACATGACATGTCTGTCTGTCTGTCTGTCTGTCTGTCTGTCCTTCCACGTCTCCTACAGTCCCTTCGGTGGCCCCGGCCAACGTGAGCGGAGGAAATGGCCGTCGGCACGAGCTGGTGATATCCTGGGAGGTAAAGCTCGCATCACTAGGGGCTTCACCAATCAGGGGGAGATAAAATGGGGATTAGAATGCTATGATGTCATGAAGGGGAGGAGCTAAATCCTGGAGTACATCGGTAGCGACCAATGGAGCAATGCCAATGGTGATCAGTGGATACAGCCAGTGTCAGTGGCTTGGTCAGGTGCTCTGGGTGAGTGGGTGGGGTTGAAGATGGAGGAGGTGACTTCTTTGAATGTAAACACAGGACCACAGCAAGGCTAAAAAAAATCCTGCATATCCTGCCTTTAATTTATTTGTTGGTGGTAAATCCATAAAGTAAATAGATAACCTTGCAGTTTAAGGGTGTGAAACCTGCTTGCAGTACTTGTTCAAATTACCACAGTATAAGTCACAACAAATGAATGCACTATTTGAGGGTAACACAGTCTGGCTAGCTTCACAGCTGTGAAATATTCCCATCATTAATTCACACAGTGCTGTGTACTAAATGATTTATAATTTTTTGTAGAGGAGAGTTGGATGTAGAACCCAAGGGTATTATGCTGAAAAGCTAATTCTTTCTTTTATTATCTATGCCATATTCCATTCCCTACACAATACATTTCTTCCATCAATTACAGAGTTTACTTTAAATTTGCATTGTGTATTATTTTTATATTGAGCGGTTTCATTTACTGATTAGCAGTGATGCTAATAAAAGGGAAAAGGCGTGTAATCTGAAATTCAGTTTTGTTACCCAAGCATAACAGTGTGAATTATTTGATGTCTTCCTTGTGGAGCGTAAACAAGCTGTCTTTTGAGCAGGCAGTTCCGACTCTGCTGTTTTCATCTTGTGCTTCGTCAATTAACCCCTTTTACATTTCAAATTTCACATTTACTGGCAATCTGCTGCAGTTCCCTTATTAAGGTGGTTTAAGCTGTGCTGTGTGTTAGAAATAGTCAGGACCACACCAGTAGTCACCACACCAATGTATAAAATGTAGCTCGCTTTCTTACTTCCTCCCTTTCCCTCCTCCTTTATCCCTCCCTTCTTTCCTCGGTTGACCAGGAGGGATGTAAATTATGCGAAACTGTCCGTCAGTCTTCCAGTGATCACCCCTATAGAGTCCGGGATGTTAAATGAGCATCTGCTTATAATCTCATTCTTAACTCAGTTTGAGCAAAAAAAAATCTTTTTTTGAAAGCAGTCGGTCTCCCAGATGGTCTGCCGGACAGGACAGTAAGATGGCGCGCGGTTCCCCCCCCCCCCCCATGGGGGAGCACACGTGTCACTTCCTGTCCGCATTGTTGCCGTGACAGCATTGTGCGGATGAGCTGGATGAATGAGCAGAGCAGACGGGTCTGAAATGGGGGCGATAAAAAGCTGCCATCAGCCAGGGAGAGGGGGAGAGAGAGAGAGAGAGGGAGAGGGGGAGAGAGAGAGGGAGGGGGGAGAGAGAGAGAGAGGGAGAGAGAGAGAGAGAGACAGACAGAGAGAGGGAGAGAGAGAGACAGAGAGAGAGGGGCGAGAGAGAGAGAGAGGGGCGAGAGAGGGAGAGGGAGGGAGAGGGGGAAAGGGAGAGAGAGAGAGAGGGAGAGAGAGGGGCGAGAGAGGGGGGAGAGAGGGAGAGAGAGAGAGAGAGGGAGGGAGAGGGGCGAGAGAGAGGGGGAGAGAGAGGGGCGGCAGACGCGCCTGCTGCTGGCGGTCATTTCTACGGTTATTAAGAGCGTCGGACCGGCCGCCTGCGGGAAAATAACCTTCATGCCGAGAGAACGGCCCCTCGGTGGGGCATTATGGGGGAAAAACACGCTCATTCCAGACAGGGAGAATGCGCTCGTCTGCTGGGGGCTGCTGCCAGTCATTACAGCCAGAGAGAGTCCTCGCTGTAAGTGTGGAATAACCGTCACTCTTACCCGCCGCTCTGCTCCCGGTGACGGTTCGGTAATGGCTGGTTCCACACGCGTCCCGGTGACGGTTCGGTAATGGCTGCTTCCACACGCGTCTGCGCGCTGAGGTCGGGCTGGGGGGGCGGAGCTTCAAGGGGCGGAGCTTCAAGGGCCCGTTCTCACCGCGCCGCGTTTAACCCGCGCTGCTGCTTCCCCCTGATTCAGCAATCATGCAGCCAGTACCCCGGGCTTAGCCTTCATATGGGTGCCATAAGAGGCATCATAAATCTTCATATAGGTGTCATTACAGGTATCATAAACCTTCATATGGGTGTCATAAGAGGCTTCATAAGCCTTCATATAGGCCTCATTACAGGTACAGAATTCCTTTTTGGGAAGAGCAGTTATTCTGAATTCACGTGTTGCACCGAGAAAAAATAAAACCCTTTCCAGAGGCTGTCATTTTTCTTGCAGGCCCCTCCGTTCTTGCTCCTGCTAAACGCTCTTAAATACCTCAGCTCTGAGCCAGCGAGAGATTCACAGGAGCGCAGGCCCTTTAGCACGAGGGCAGACTCATTTCAGCCCGGCCAATCACCTGCCAGGGCTGTGTGAACCCTGCGCCCAATCACACGTCTGTCTCGTTATGAACGAGCGGCTGATCTCACAGGCAGCCCATGTATGGGGCTTTAAAACCACTCCCGCCCCCCCACCCACTATGGGTATTATGGCCCAAAAGATCACCTCACTTAGCGCACCCACACCCGCCATTCTCAGAACATTCCCGCCAGCGTAACCGCAGTGTTACCGCCACGGACTCGGGGTGGATTCCGCTGCAACGTGACACTGGGGGGGGGGCGGGGAGGGGGGGGGGGGGAGGGGTTTGGAGAGCTTGTTGGACACAGTCTGTGGAAAGTGAGTAAGGCTGGTTTACGGAACACTTCCAACCCCCCCCCCCCCCCAACCCCCACCCCCCGGGACCCTGTTCATGTCCCGGACATCTGGAGGGAATATCGGAATTCTCTCGGAATTCTCTCTCAAATTACCGCGTGGCTACGCCTTCTGCCAAGAACAGAAGGATGTCATGTAGGCTACGGGACAGTCTTTAGTCCGCTTTTTCCCCCACTTATTACGTTTGCTTGAGATTTCAATTTTGGCAGCTCACATTTTAATTAAAATAAACTTTCCCCATTAATAAATTTCATTCGGGGTCTGGGCAATGCCAAGCAAGTGCTGCACCTGGTCCCCAGCATGCTCATGTCCACACCAGCCAATCCCATCCCAGAATGCTAAACGGTATATACATCTGCTGAAGGAAGCCAGGATAGTGGCCAGTTTACCACACACAAATATTCTCTTATGAGCTGGCCTGGTTCCAACTGATTGAAAAAGAAAAAAAACATCTAATTAATGAATTTGCCCTGAAGAAGTGTCTCATGGTGAGTTCAGGAAGGGGGGTTGTCATGGGTTTGATTTGAAAGCTTGCGATAGGCTGATTCTGACTGAAATTAAAAGCCCACTGCTTCTGGCACAGTTGTTGCATGTTGTCCAATCAGAAATTAATATGCAGTGTTGAAGGTTCGCTGATTCTGCGCCATGTAAACCTTATCCTTCCCCAAACGGGAGTTCATTTTTTGTGACCCGTTCCCTCTTTAATGTAGGAATTAAATCCTGAAGCAAGATTCTCAAAACGCCGCCCGCTTTCCCCGATCAGTGCCAGAAACTCGTTTGGCAGAATTTAGCATTTGCTCCTATCCTCGCAGATAATGTTCACTGCCAGAAAGAAAGAAAGAAAAAAAACAATACAAATCCCGGTTAATCTGCTTGGGGGGCTCAGTGTGGTGTAATCATATTTAACGAATGTGCTCATGCTTGTAATTGGAGGCGCACGATGTCCACAAGTGATTTGCTGCCGACGCTTTCATCATTAAAAGCCGAAAAATCTCACCAGCGATTGTGAGCTCGCCTGAAAGGAAATTTGGGCTCTCTTCCTATTTTTCCTGACTAATATGTTGCTTCCCTCTAATGACGGATAAAATAAATAAATAAATAAACAAATAAATAAATAAATAAATGAGCTGGCAGTGCTGTTTAGAAAAGCCATTAAAATGTAAATGGTGGGCTTGATGTCATTCAGCACACTGCTGTCCTGAGGTTGATGAGCAGCATCTATTTAAAAAAAAAAAAAACAGAGTAATCCTTTTTTCCACGTGTTTTTATGTGTGTGTGTGGTTTTTCTTTTTTACCATTACCCATTACCTAATTAGCCTGTCTCATACAGCAGATGAGTCATTGAGTTGAGCGGGCTGACAGCGAGCTGTCCCTCAGTGGGTTAGGAGCGCTGCCCTGTGCAGTGGGGGCTCTGCTGGATGGCTGCTGCGCGCATGCACTGCAGAATCCCGGGCTGTAGAGTTCAGTTTGGAATCAGAGAAGGTGGGGTAAGTTACAGAGACACGGGGCTTTGAGCAGGGGAAGGAGGGCATTCCCGATCCGGAAGAGTCCGGGACGATCCGGGTTTTCGCTCCAGCTGAAACCACATAACCACGTAACTGGATTTATTTTAATTAGTCGGGTTTAATTAACGCAGGCTGGAGGCTCTCAGCGTTTCACCGTTCAGAGCATTCTGCCTCAGACTTTTAATCCTCCATCAGACCCCTGTGATCAAGCTCAGATGGAACAAAATCCAGAAACGGCACTGGCACTCCAGGATCAGAGCTGCCTTCCCCTGGTTTAGAGGCAGAGACAGCTTGGGATTGGTTGGTAAATACGAGAGGAACGGGAGAGGGCGGAGTCTAGTGACGCTGAGAGATCGCTGTAGCAGAACAGCTTTTATTCCCTGTTAGCTCTCCAAGGACTTAATTGCTGCTCTAAAAATAAAGTTTATCCACACATTCAAATATAGTCTCCTCCAGTGTACTGTTGAGCACATGGTGTAGCTTATGCACAAGTCTGCAACGGTAACATCCGAGAGCATGTTTTAGGATGAATTTGGGGGGGGGGGGTGAAATCGGGTTGCGTTTTTGTTCTTTGCAGTTTTATTTTGTTCATTTCCTGCAAATTGGCCACAATTTTCACAATCTACCTCCACCTCTATTCAGAGTAAATTATAGTCGTGGTAGTCTTCTTTTGTGGGATTGCATCTTTTGGCCGTCAGCATGTTTTTGTTGAGCAGTCTCAGATGCCGTATTGCGAGTAAAACATTTTTCGCGCCAGGTCTGCGGGACAGGGAAGGTTGTTTTTGGCGTGAACGTGAGCGCCCCCTGCTGGTCTCTTCCAGCCAGTGTCCGAAGAGTTCCAGAACGGGGAGGGGTTCGGCTACATCGTGGCGTTCCGGGCCAACGGGACGCGCGGCTGGAAGGAGAAGATGGTGACGTCGGCGGACTCCACCACCTTCAAGTACCGGGACGAGACCTTCCCGCCCCTCACCCCCTTCGAGGTCAAAGTCGGGGGGTACAACAACAAGGGCGACGGCCCGTTCAGCAGAGTGGTCACCGTCTACTCCGCGGAAGGAGGTGAGCGTCTCGGGACCGCGACTTCGGTCGACGTACGTTCGCGTGCGGGTTTTTGAGACTACTGTCTGATTCCCCCCCCCCCCCCGCACGTGTGTGATGTTCCACCAGAGTGGTCCTCAGTCCCGCTCCTGCTTAGATTATTTTTAAAGACTTTAGTTTCGAGGAAAACATTGTTGATTATCTTATGAGATTCCCTAATCTAAGGGAGCGTGCATCACTAGCTATTCATCAATGCTCTGATTAAAGAAACGATTCAAGACAAACAAAACGGCCCAAGTGCGCTTCTCACATGGTGGTTGCCATGGCACTTTTCACAGAATCAATCCCCCATCCGTTACGGAAACTGAATTTGCTGCAGTGTATTGCAAATATATATTTTATAAGTTTAAACTATATGTATATAAGTGTCAGTATTTTGTGTATTTTCTCATATGTTGTGTAGGTTAGCAGTGGATTGGTAAGGTGTGTTATTTCAGTATATTTTCTGTATAATTTCATTTGCGAATCCACCCCCCGGGACATCAGTCCCGGTTAGCCAGGTGAGGTGAGTTATCACCTGTGTGATCAGCTGATTCATTTGATTATTTAGGTTCTGAGTAACTAAAGTCAGCGCCAACCTGCAGATCTACGGCTGAGGAGGACAGTTCCGCAGAGCCGCTCGATGCAGATTCCGGCATAAATCCTCTCCCTTTTACGAGGCGCTTCACGGTCTATGTGAAAATCTCCACCTCAAGCTTTTTTAACGGAGTGCAGAAGTACTGCAAGCGTACAAAAGGAAAATGTGAAATTTCACGTCGCGGTGAAAACACAGTGGAGCAGTGCATGCTGGAACCAGGAACCGCGGGGTTTAAAATCCACGCTCTGGAGCTGCCGCCTGCGTTTCAGCCCCTGTCCCGCCAGATCCTCGCAGAAGTGGCGAGAGCGAAGCTTCGTTTTTGAAGCAGAGCCAGTGAAGTAATTGTCACCTTTTGCAACTTTTTTTTTTTTTTGTTTTTTGTTTCCCGCATCCCTTTCAACTTTTCTTGTGAGGCTGCATCTGACAAATGCGTAGCTTTCAGAAGGCTCCCGGCTAATTAGCTGGCACGCTCCCCATCGCTTTCTTTTGCCAAGCTGAACTTACTGTACAGCTGGTGGCTCTGTTTGAATGGTGTGGGCGTAAGCTAACTTGCTGGGTCAGCATCCTCGCTACGCGGCTGAACGGGCTGCAGATAGGTTCGCTAATTAGCCGCCTTTGTTTGTTTGTTTTTTTTTATTATTTATTATTTTTTCGCGTGTCATTTATTTATCCGGGACACAGTTCCCTGTTTAGTTTGCCATCTCTTTTATCCGAGGGGGGATGGGGGAGGGGGGGGGGCTGCTGGCACGGGTCCAGAAAGTGACACTGTGTTTGAAGCAGAAGGGGGAAAAACACTCGTGAGAAATGAACTCAGACACACTCACTTCACGTTGAGCTGATAGCAGAGTTTTCTGTTGCCTATTGAGAGGCCGGTAATTGATGGAGCTGGTTGTCCCCTGTAGTTGATGAGGTCTCAGGAGATACGTTCAGATTTTCCTGCCTGTCTCTGAGCATTTTATCGGCATTTGGACGTGAAGATGAAAAATCACCACAGGAGCAGGAGCAGGGTGCAGGGTTACTGTCCTGAGCCT
>NC_049212.1:40375093-40405093 GCF_013347855.1 Anguilla anguilla
CCGGCCTGGAGGGAAACAGCCTCTACCTCATCAGCGTCAAAGGCTACAACAGCATCGGCCACGGTCCCCCCAGCAACGCCGTCCAGGCCCGCACCAAAAAGTCCCGTGAGTTCCTCTCTCTTACCCGTACGCTGGAGGGCGGTCAGTGTCGAATCGACAAGAGTACGTTTGATGAAGTACGTTTGATTCCTGTTGGACTCGTATTAGCATTGTTGCAATTGAAGTAACGCTGAATCTTTTACTGTGTGGATCAGCGATTAGGTCACTCCGGTCCTGGTGTGTCCGTGCCGTTTCTGGATTTTGTTCCATCTGCGCTTGATCACAGGAGTCTGATGGACAATTAAAAGCCTGAGTCTGGATATTCTGAAGAGTGAAGCAGCCTTGGCTGCCTCTAGCTCATGGTTAGCTGCATTTGGTAAACCTGAGTAATTAACATGAATCCAGTTATGTGGTTATTGGTTTGGATGGAGCAAAATCCAGGACAATTTCTGTCCTTCCAGGACCCCTGTGTAGATATTCAAATGTAGGTGTATGTGTTTGACTGGTAAACAGGTTGAGTGGTACACTTCAGTGTGTGAAGTGGTACAGTTCCAGTGTGAGGCGATGCTTCGTAAGTACTGTAGTGTGCTGCTAGCTTCCGTCGCCAGGGTTCTATACCCCACCCGCCAAAGCAGTGCAGTCTAGCGTGTTAAACCCACCCACTGTTCAGCTCTCAGCCAATCAGCTCAGTGAGGGGCGGGGCCAAGGTGACGGTAGAGACTCCGGCGTAAACCACAAGACAGACGCGGGGAAGAGGTTGAACAGTGAGCAGCGCTCCCTCAAACCCCTCTCTGAGAAATCTGAGCCGTGTCCAAACCGACACATGCCTGGTGGGATCGAGCGCTGTTCCCGGATGGTTTGGGTGGGGGCTTTCCCCAGATCTCTGGAGATCTGCCCGTCTGACTGTAGTGCAAATGACCCTGTGTTTGCTGCCCAGCCCCCAGCCAGCCCCCATCCAATCTGATGTGGATTCAGGAGGGGAACAACGTCTCTCTGTCCTGGGAGCCAGTGAGGTCCATGGACAACGAGTCTGATGTGATTGGCTACAAGGTAAGCCCTCCCCTTCCAGCTGAGATAGGCTCTTGTGGCTTTTGAAGCAAGTAAACTGTGGAGACCCTGGACCTCCACTTTGAAAATATCTTGTGCAGTGTACTTGATTTCTTTTATTTTGCACTATGGCAGCTGTCCTTTGGTATTAAACGTAAAGGACACCTTTTTTGGGGCAGGGGGATTTGTTATTTGTGGGATGAGATGTCATATGGAACATGTAGTATTTGTTATTTGGCATTTTATTGCCACGCCTGGCTAGCTGTCAGTCATTTTCCTGTGGTTAATGACGCTGTTAGTCTTGTGTCTGCAGCATTCGGTCAGATCAGTAGCTTCTGTAAATTCCTCTTGTTTGGTCTGTTCCCTTCATGATGAATTAGGTGGTTCAGCTGGTCTCCGCGTTTGTAGTAAAATGCCACTGAGCAGAGCAATGTTCTCCAGCAGTGTCATCAACCAATGGCTCTGCGGTGACACTGACAGGTGACACATTCCAGCTTAGGTGATTGGCTGACAGCGTGTGTTGCAGAATGCAGTGATTGGACAGTTTAGTGACGCGTCCACGCGCTTCCACAGGTGTCCTTACGTCAGGAGGGGCGGAGTCACAGTCAGGTGATCAGGACCCAGAATCCCTCGGCCGTGCTCTCCCTGCCCGAGGGGGGTACCTACATCATCGAGGTGCAGACGCTGAGCGACGGAGGGGAGGGGGCTACCAGCGCCCCTGTCAGAGTCCTCACCTCCTCAGGTGAGTCTAAAATCCCCCTGCTCAGAGTCAGAGTCCTCACCTCCTCAGGTGAGTCTAAAATCCCCCTGCTCAGAGTCAGAGTCCTCACCTCCTCAGGTGAGTCTAAAATCCCCCTGCTCAGAGTCAGAGTCATCACCTCCTCAGGTGAGTCTAACTGCTCCTCACTCAGAGTCAGAGTCCTCACCTCTTCAGGTCAGAACCTTTATTTAAATTCTCTGAGTCTAACAGCTCAGAGTCAGAGTCCTCACGTCCTCAGGTGAGTCTAACAGCCTTGTTAACAAATCATATCTGCTCACTGAAGCAGAGTCTGAAGGATCATATGTGAGACACAGGAAAGTGATTAAATAAGGGGAGGTTGGTCGTGGCACGGTGGTGCAGTGGGTTGCACTGTTGCTTCACAGCAAGAAGATCCGTGGTTCGAATCCCACAGCCTTTCTGTGTTTGCTTGTTCAAAGACATGCAGGTTAACATAATTAGGTTAACTGGAGAGTCTTAGGTTGAGTGTAAGTATGAGTGTGTGACTGAATGGTGCGTGTGTCCTGTGATGGACTGGTGACTTGTCATTATTCCTGCAATGCATTCTGGGATATGCTCCAGCACCAGGAGTAAGCTCATTAGATAATGGACGGATACGTCGTATACGTCACATTTCTGCAAACCCACCCTCAGAGAATCTGACCAGTGTCTAAACTGCCACACTCCTGGCCTGGCCAATCATTGCTGCAGTTACATCCCCGGTGTGACCAATCACTGCTGCAGTAAGTGTGGCACCAGAAACGGTGTAGCAGGAGCAGCTCTCTCTTTCCCTCTCACTCCCTCTTTCTTCCTCTATCTCTCTCTCTCTCTCTCTATCTCTCTCTCTCTCTCCTTCCTCTCTAACCCACCCCCCATATCTGGCACGATGTCCCTTCAGCACCTCAGTACCCTGCTGTATCAGTGGCCTGGGAGAGCTGCCTCAGGACCTTGGACAGCGTCAGTCCCACTCTCGGGCACAGTGACAGCTGTGGCTCTCAGCCAATCAGAGCAGTCTAATTACTGTCTGTTTATTGGGCTTTGTAAGAGGCAGAGGGTCAGGTCTACCACATGGTGACTGCGACAGCACGGCTGTTCTTACCCTCCAGATCATTTTGTTCCGACTTTTTCGTAGTGCCGCTGTTTGTTGTCATCATGTTCAAATCTTTGAACTCAAGAAGTTAATAGGTGGCAGTCATCCAAGCGTTCTCCCACGGCTGACTGGTCTGTTCACCGAGTGAAACACTGGCCACCCCCAGCACTGTGCCACGATACCATGTGATATCCATGAACGTAAACGTTCTCAACTCTCTGTTGCTTTAGTTTGACTAACAAACGTGAGCTCCCGGAATTATCCATGGCCATTGGCAGGTGGCCTGATAAATTTTTTTGTCTCGTGCTGGACCGTTCTCTTTGAACCATCAACAGTTTTTCATGGAATTGAGCTAAATCATCCCAAAAAAAACGCTGTCTGCTTATCGACACATACCGTAGGTTTTTTAGAATTAATAACACAAAAAAAACTTGAGCTGTAAGCTGCTCTCTCTCTCTCTGCTCTTTTTCCTCCCACGGACGGGGCTCGTTCTCGCTGAGTTTCTCAACCCCCAACGGGCGGACGAAACCGCGGCGTGTGGGGCTTTTATGTGCCAGAGCTGTGCCGGGCCTGTGCCGGGCCTGTGCCGGGACCTGTGCCGGGGCTGTGCCGGGGCCTGTGCCGGCTGTTCCTCCCCCCTCCTGCGGTTACCGTTCGGGGATTCGGCCGATTGGACACGGAAACAAATCCCCTTTAAATGCCGCCGACTGGCTTTGTGGAGTCACTCATGCCTGATAGTGCTGAATAGCGGGTTTCTCTGAACAGAACAAAAGAAATCAATGGGATGGGTACTGCTGCGGACAAATTCGCATTTCCCCTTAGTGGGCGTGGGACGGGATGATTTAATTATATTCGGAGCGACTCAGCATTGACCCCCCCTCCCCCCCCCCCCGTTTGGGAGTTAAGCGCCTGGCTAGCTCGGACGAGGATGTGCTTATGTCTGATGTGGTTAAGTACCGCGTAGCTGAGAGCGGTAAAAAAAAAAGCACTGGAGTTGCTCAAGTCGAGGAGATCGGGCCCAATAAAGTTTAGAGTTGGGATACAGAGCTGCGGTGATTACCATTTTTACACCTAAATGCTCAGACGCCTCGTGGTAATGGGTAAAAATAATGATCGTTGCCGATGCTTTCCTGGCTAATGAAATGTGCCTCAAAGATGTTCTCCGGGCCCCGCGCTAATTAGCCCACCCAGCTGTTCCGCAGGAAGTGCGGCGTCTCCTTTAATTCCGCGTTAATCGCCACCCCGCCACCTACACCGGCGCCACAGACCATAAACCCGTGCGTCGTGCTTGGGTGGAAAAATTAATCGAAAGTTTAATGCCGTTCCTACAATAAAGCTAACAAGCAATTTAGCGCGGTTGCATCATTTCCTCCGCAGCCATTTTGAATGGCTGCACTGAGGGTTATCGTGTTGAACAGTGGAGAAGGCTCTGAATTTAAATTTCGGTACGTTGCTGGTTTGAAGTGCTGCGTAACCGAGGGTCAAGGAGTAACCGAGGGTAACCGCGTAACCGAGGGTCAAGTAATCTGGTACTTTTCTGGTAGACACCAGGAAAGTACCAGACTACTAATAATCTTAAAAGGACCATCTTTGTTCACCCATATTCAGAAGAGCACCGTCAAAACAGGTTTATTTTTTACAGAGACCTCTCACAAAGACACTTTGCAGAGTAACAGATGGAACATTTGGCAAAAACCAGGTTGAACCCCTAAAAAAGCAAGCGGTGAGGTAGAAAAAAACACACCCTGGTGAGAAAATGAAAAATTCAAAATGGTGGCGAGAACAGAAATCTGGGGAGGAGCCTGGCTACAGAGGGGGGGGGGGGCATTCTCCACTAGCCAGCCTGGTGTAAATTAGATGTAGAATGGATGTAACAGGAATGTAATAAGGGATCAATCACAGCTAATAATCAATCAGCCAGTTACAGTATTTCACTACAAATTCTCTGGGGTCTGCAGGAGTGCTTTATAATTTCTGTTAGTGTTTTATTCAACATCCAGCTGTCATAATGGGGACAAGTTACCCTGCAATTCATTCATTTAGCAGAATGTAAAGAAATTTAATGTAATTTGATGAGTGTAATTTACATGACATTCATCCAGCAGCTGCTCATCCACAGCTGTTATCAGCTCCGTAAATAAAACCCGGAGCTTCAGCATGCAGGACAGAGCTGCAAACCTTCCCATCGCAAACAGAACACCACTGAGATTCCTCGTGCTGTCAGCACAGACAGGCTTTTGCCCTTTGTGTGTGTGTGTGTGTGTGTGTGTATTCTCTAAATCAGCAGTGTGTCTCATGCTGTTGGGTTAAAGCGCAGTGTGTCTCATGCTGTTGGGTTAAAGCAGCGTGTCTCATGCTGTTGGGTTAAAGCGCAGTGTGTCTCATGCTGTTGGGTTAAAGCAGCGTGTCTCATGCTGTTGGGTTAAAGCAGTGTGTCTCATGCTGTTGGGTTAAAGCAGTGTGTCTCATGCTGTTGGGTTAAAGCGCAGTGTGTCTCATGCTGTTGGGTTAAAGCGCAGTGTGTCTCATGCTGTTGGGTTAAAGCGCAGTGTGTCTCATGCTGTTGGGTTAAAGCAGTGTGTCTCATGCTGTTGGGTTAAAGCAGTGTCTCATGCTGTTGGGTTAAAGCAGTGTGTCTCATGCTGTTGGGTTAAAGCGCAGTGTGTCTCATGCTGTTGGGTTAAAGCAGTGTGTCTCATGCTGTTGGGTTAAATCAGTGTGTCTCATGCTGTTGGGTTAAAGCGCAGTGTGCCTCATCCTATTGGGTTAAAGCGCAGTGTGTCTCATGCTGTTGGGTTAAAGCAGCGTGTCTCATGCTGTTGGGTTAAAGCAGTGTCTCATGCTGTTGGGTTAAAGCAGTGTGTCTCATGGTGTTGGGTTAAAGCAGTGTGTCTCATGCTGTTGGGTTAAAGCGCAGTGTGTCTCATGCTGTTGGGTTAAAGCGCAGTGTGTCTCATGCTGTTGGGTTAAAGCAGCGTGTCTCATGCTGTTGGGTTAAAGCAGTGTCTCATGCTGTTGGGTTAAAGCAGCGTGTCTCATGCTGTTGGGTTAAAGCGCAGTGTGTCTCATGCTGTTGGGTTAAAGCAGTGTGTCTCATGCTGTTGGGTTAAAGCAGTGTGTCTTTCTGTGTTCTTTTCCCCCTGTCTCTGGTCTCCCAGGAGTCCGGGCGAAGAGCGGTCAGCAGTCTGTGATCATCCAATCCTGGGGCTCGATATGGACTCCGCTGCTCCTGGCTCCGCTGGTGCCTTTAGCTCCCTGGTGATGTCAGAGTTCTGACCCCGCCCCCTGGGCGGGACCATGACGTCCTTCTCTCAGACTGCCACTTCCTGTACCGGGCCTTCCCCATCCAACAAGGCCTGAGGCCAGCCACACAAAGGGGGAGGGGCATCTTTTTTCAACCCAGACAACGTATTCAAAATATGCATTATTTCATTATTTTATGTTTTAATGTTTATGTTTTTTTTCAAGGTCTTTCCAATATCATTGTAGCATTGTATTTGGTGAGGAGAGAGGCCGTTTGGTCTTTCCAAGCGACAGTGTTAAGGAGGCAGTCGCTCGCTGGACTGGGGCCAGCTAGTTTCCGGAAGGTTCTGGAGCCCGGAGTGTGGGGCTCTGCTAGTCAGTTACCCCCCCCAAACCCCCACCCCACCCCCCATGGCTGGCTGTCTGACTGAGCAGCGAGAGCTCATTAGAAATAAGTGCATTGTTTTCTTATTCGCTCACACACGCACACACACATACACACAGACAGGCTGCAAAAACACACACACGCATACACACACACGCATGCACACACACACACCTGCACTTGCACACACACACACACACATACATGCATGAGCACACACACACAAGCATGGGCACACACGTACACACATACACACAGCACAAGGGCACACAAACACATGCACACACACACACACAGCGCACACAAACATATGCACACACAGACACACACACACACACACACACACACACGCAAACAGACACAAGGTTTTTTATAGTATGGAGATTGTTACTATTTCCAGACCTGCTTTTTGTACGTTGTGTTATCATTAGAAAAAGTGGTGTGTGTGTCGGCTATGTCAAGGTTTCCGTTCCTTGTTTTGTTTCTTTGACGACGGCGATGCTCGACGATCCGCGGACCGCCGCAGGTGACCGCTCGGCGGGGACGGAACCCTCACCTGCCGCAGGCGACCGCTTGGCGGTGACGGAACCCTCACCCTCCGCGTCCCAGCGCATCATCAGACCGCGGCCAAAACCCACTCTGTGATGACTCTCATGGTGGCAATGCGAAATAAATGTGATGTATATTTTTAACCGCCGTCTCCGTGTCTCGTCATTGAGAGGAAGCACTGGGCACGAGGTGCGGGACTCACCCCCCCCCCCCCCCCATCCGCCCATAACCCCCCCCCCCCCACCCCCCCTTACCGCCTGCAGTCTGTCTGCACTCGGTGCCAGATCCTAAACCCTGCCAGCGTGCGTTTTGGGGTCTTCTGGTGCTCGTTCATCTCCATAACGTTTCGTTTGGTATCCCAGAGCCCCCCGGCGGGGGTTAGTAATGTGTGAGCTCGAAGACGCCCCGGGGTTTTCGAGTGAGAGGACTAAAAAGCATACCGCCTGCTGGAATGAGCTGATTATTTGGGGGACGGGTCGCCTGCCGCTCGCCTGCGCGGTTGGAGGGAGGGTACCCCTTTATCCCCGGCAGTGAGGAAAGAGCCAAAATGGCCCCCGCGTGCTCTTTGGCGGGTGTTCCCGGACGCCTGGCGAGGTACACGCTTGATTGGATTACAGGCACTCAGCTCAGCCGTCATTAACAAAAGCCTCACGGAGGAGCTGTGGAGAGTGACTAAAGTGTGCCCCCCCACGTGTGCCCCCCCCCCCCCCCCCCCCTTTATCACCGCTCCTCCAAACACCTCGAGCCTCCGGAAGCTTCCGTCTCCCTCCAGACACCAGTCAGATTAATTTGCGGCTTGTTTAAATACAGGTGAGAGGGAGGAGCCGTGCTGCTCTCCAGAACAGCTCCCCTCCCCGGCTCTCTGTCTCAAATGAGCGTCCCAGGTGCAGGGATTACCCAAAAAAAAAATTTATGTAAAAAAATGGCCGTTCCTTCTAGTCCCACTCTCAATAACCCGCTCTGGCACCAGGGACTCTTTTGGGGTGGGGGGGTGGGGGGGTACAGCTCCACCCAGTTCCTCTGTGGGTTCAGTGGTTTTGGGGGAGGTACCGGTCCACCCTGCTCCCCTGGGTGGGTTCGGTGGTTTTTTTGGGGGGGGGGGGGGTCCACCCCGCTCCCCTGTGTGGGGTCAGTGGTTTTGGGGGGGGTGTACCCCGTTCCCCTGTGTGGGTTCAGCGGTTTTGGGGGGGTGTACCCCGCTCCCCTGTGTGGGTTCAGTGTAGGCTGCCTTTGAGGATCACAGACGGTAAGACTTCTCGCTTGGGGGGATATTGCATAAGAGGAGAACTCAGCCCTCTCTCCAGTACGATGCATTTCAGACTCTCTAGAATTCGTTAATATTTATGCAGCACACAAACCACAGAGTCAAACTATTCATCCGTTGTTATAGCTTGTGAAAATAACATTTTGGGTGGACCTGCTTTCAGAATGCAAGCATGTCCAAATGCACTGCACCCACACCTCTGCATAGACATGAATGTTTCTGTCTGAATTTACTCATATTCCATAGTTGCTATAACTTTAGGTACTTATGCATTAGGATGTTATTATTATTTTTTTTAATTTATTATTATTGTACTGTGCTCTGTGCTTGGACTTGGCTATTTCAGAGACAGGAACTATGATGTCAGCACTTATGGCACTCCCTCCTGGCTTTGATTGGCTGAAATGTTGCCCATTGCTCATGTGATCACTGAAGAGTGCAATGGTGTCCCTAAACGGGAGTTGATATGCACGGACACAACGTTCCAGGCCAAAGCGGTATGAGTGAATGCATCGGAATTCATGGAATTCCGTGAGGAAAATCTCCAACCCGGGGAGTGGAGAGGGATAAACACTTATCGAGCTGCCCTGACGTATTGGGTGGCAGTGTAGTATAATGGGTAAGGAGCTGGTTTTGCAACCAAAAAGGTCAGAGGTTAGACTCCCCAGTAGGACACTGCCGTTGAACCCTTGTACCCAAGTTACTTAACCTGCACTGCTTCTGTATATATCCAGCTGTATAAATGAATACAATGTAAAAAAATATAATCTTTTTTTTTTTTTTTTTAAACACGATGTAAATAGTTATGTAAGTTGCTCTGGGTAAGAGCGTCTGCTAAACGCCTGTAATGACACCTAGCCATGATGATGCCTCTCCATTGGCCAGTCGGGAGGTGAAGGTCTTTTTAAATCAATGGGGACATCAAGAAAAAAAGTGCTTGGTTATTAGGGAGTAATCTGTACTCAGTTAATTGAGTAATTAAATGTACCGTGTATGGGGAAATTGGTGCATTTGTGAATTTCAGTTTTATTGAATGAGAGACGTGCTCATTCAGTAAAATGAATTATCAGACAAATGTGCTTCCTGGTGACCTGGTGGTGATTTAATCCATTCTAATTCAAGATCCGTGTCCTAATTGAATTAGCAGTATTACTAGTGTTACCTTCAGCTTTAATTGTGTCTGGTTAATATTCAGTTTGTGAAAGGAAGAGTCTGGTTCTCAGTACTAGACAAATGAAGAATAAATCGCACTAAAATAACTCTTTATGCAAAAGGACAAAAAGGCAATTTGTACAAGGGATGCATCTAATTACAGAATGATGGCTAAGCGGCTGGACAGTGTTATTAAATAGACAGAGATTCAAGGGGAAGAATTCATGATCTTTCACTTGCGTTATATCCGTGAAATACAATACAGTGAACCACAGTTTCAGTTGTTTTTTTACATATATTTTCTTTGTTTTGTTTTTGGTAAATATTGTTATTTTGAATCACCGTAGCATCCTGGCTGTTTGATGTTGACTGTGCGTGAGGTATACCTTATTTTATTTATTGTACTTTTTTTATTTTTTATTTTTTAGAATCTTGTGTTGCTTTGATGCGTGAACTCTGTGTCTCGTTCAGCTTATCCAGTGCGAGTAGTTCAGGCTGAAAGTTGAAAGGGAATACGTGATGTGCAGAGCGCTCGGCTCTGTGTCTGCTGGCTGATTCTGCTCTTCACATGCTCTGTCATCTGCACAGCCCGGGCTTTCAAACCCACGGAGGACTGCGAGAGCACACTTAGCATACGTTCTATGTATAAATTACCATAGAGGCCCCTCTATAAGAAGCCGTTCGTCTGAAATACGTTTTTTGACAGGAATGGGATATGGGCAGGCCGTGGGTGCGTGCCAAGTGTTTGTGTGCATGCGTTTGTCATATCTGGAAGTGCAGCGGATAGCACTGTTGTCTCACAGTCTGGGCCTTTCTGTGTGGAGTTTGCGTGTTCTCCTGGTGTCCGCGTGGGTTTCCTCTGGGTACTCTGGTTTCCTCTCACAGTCTAAAGACATGCCGTCCAGCAACCTATACAGTGCCTTTCTTTTAACTGAAAAGACAGACAGATGAGGAGGGAAAAAAGCTATTTATTTATCTAATTGTTTCTTTATTATTTATTGTATCCCCTACCGGTTTGTAAGGCCTGTGTGAGCCAGGTGTGCTCTCTGTGGATTGCCCTGCCAGCGTCCCCTCGGGCTCAGTCTGTGCTCCAGCAGGTAAAAGCACCAGAGAACTCTGCCCTTCGTGAGCAGCTGACCTGGGGAGTCACCTCTGGGTAATGAGGCAGGTGATCACCGATTGGCTGGAATCCTCCATCCCTCCCCGGGTGCCGACCCCTATGGTCAAGGCTATATATTTACCTTTATTTATACAGGGCAGGGTGACAGAGCAAACATGCTCTTTTAATGCCTCCCTGAGTAGCCTAGCCTGCATGTCTTTGGACTGTGGGAGGAAACCGGAGTACCCGGAGGAAACCCACGCGGACACGGGGAAAACATGCAAACTCCACACAGAAATGCCCCGGCCGGGATATTGTGTCACAATAGCTGCTTTACAGAGAAGGCCTTTGCGTCTCCATGCGTCTGTGTCTGGGAATGTGTAACTAGGGTGGTGGGTTGGCGGGGGGCGGGGGGTGGGGGGTGGGGGGTGGGTGGGTTGTTTTGGAGGGGGGGGAAGGCAGCAGGAATATAAAGAGCTCAATTTGTCTTTTTTTTTCTTTTTAAGATTTATACATAAGTACTTTCTCCGGCGCGAGGGCCCTGGAGAGAGCCTTTATTTGCGTTTCTTATGCAAATGAACCTGCAATCAGGGACGGGAGAACGCGCCGTCAGTGTTTCAGCGAGACCGCTTCTGACCCCGGAGCGCTTCAGTCCGCCCTTTTCATGTTTGGACTCATTTCTGCTTTTCCGAACATCAAGACCAAATTAGAAAGAAATAACAAAATTCATACTTCTCTGATGTTCTGTGATTTTTTTATATATATATATATATATCAATGTTTGAAATTATCATCTGAATTAGCAGATTCAATTTCTCTTTCACTGATTAATTACTATAAAATTAGTTACGCAAATATTTGGACAAAATATATGCATTTGCCATGCCTGCTTGCTGCTTTAAAACTCACAATTTAAAACTTAATTAACTAATGGAAATGCAAATCATTTAAATCAGAATCGCTTACCACAGTGGAAGTTAACACAAGTGTTTTTTAATTTTATTTTGATTTTCATTTGATTTATTGTTTATTGTTTGTCTGTGTGGGTGCGCGCGGGGGGGGGGGGGGGGGGTGCTGAGCATGTGCACTGGATGCATTATTTTTCATTAAGATGCTTAATTAATAATCATATTTCCCAAATACACCCAAATATTTAATTCATAGATTTAGACAGCCATTCATTAACCCAGTATAACCCTGCAATGGGGAAAAGCCATTTTGAGATAAGCAGTTGGGTGTAACGTTTCAGTTCATTCCTTATCGCCGTCCCCTGAATGTTATTTAATTCTTTAATTACGAGACGGATAATGTCAGAGGCTCGCTCCATTAGCCCCGTACTGTACAGCGCGTGCTACCGCCTCGGTGTCAGTGAAGAGGGGCTAAATGTTGAAACGCCGTCCCCAGTGGCAGCCTTTTTCAATTTGCCTGCGGGTCGAACAGAACATGAATTTCAGCCTGCGCGTAAAATCTCCTTTTGAATTACGACCACATTGTGCAGTTATTGGCGGCATCATTTTGCTTTAACGTGAGCTTAATCAGGTTTGTTTGATTGAATAGTAAACAGCCCACCGCCTTCGTCCCCCTCCCACACGGAAATGGCCACCGTAAAACCTCCAGGTCCGTATTTCACCGTCAGTCTGTTGCTCGGGGGGATCGTTGGCGTTCTAAACGCGAATAATGACGCGCTCTAACTGTACCGCGAGCTCGCCCTGTCCTCTCCGCAAACTTTGACTGATCCCTCTGCATTAAATGTAAATCCCAAATGGCCGTCTTTGCTGGGTATCATGTTCGGTGATTTAATGCCTTTAAAACAACACGTCCCTGCGGGTTACCCTGTCCCTCTTTGCTCCTAATTAATGTCGCCGCGTTTAATTTACGGCTCGCCTTCGCCCTTGAGGACGGCTTTATCAGCCGACCGAATGCAATATTTATCTCTTTCCCGCGGGTCTGAGGAAGAGTGAGGGACTCCGGGCCAGCTCGGGCTGGGTTTCTTTTACGACCTCGCTGAGTCTTCCTCACAGTGAAGTCCGATGAGGCGGGTCCCCTCCTCTGTCAGAGTGACATACGGTGGTCCCGGGGTGGGGCGGGGCGAGCCGAAACAGAATCAGTCACGCGGCACGTGACACGGGCATAATGAATACAGGGAATAGCGGAGCCGGAGAATGTCCTTATTCCTCTAATGCTCTGGCCGTTATGGCCCTGGCTGGAATAAACTGGATGGATTACCGTGTTCCGTGGCGTTCACAGTTCCCTGCTGTTTCGGCCGCTGATGTTCTGCAGAGTCCCGTGGCACAGATTCAATCCCGATACGAATCCTCTGTGCTTTAAAATTTAAAAGAAAATACGAATCGGTTTATGCGGTTTTAAACTTTTACTTTATATATCCCCCCCCCCGCCCCCCAGCCATTTGTGTTATATTGTGCGTGATCTTAATTTTAGTATTGAAAGTGAAGTAGGCTACTAAATTCTTGCACCGAACCATGCCCTCAATCAAAGCTGATTGCTGGAGTGGTGCTTGGAAAGTTGCGGGCAGTCTCGATGATGAGAGGAGTTGCTTTATTTCTTGAAATTCTTTTATTACGGATTGCATTTATTTCGCTGTATTCTTATTATTCCATTTGCGACATGCTGATCTGAGTAGGAAAGGGATGTCGCTGATTGTGATATAAGAATATATTTAAAGTGAAGTAGGCTATACTGTGTATATATATTCACAAACCTGAAATGGAGTTTAGCAGGAAACCGTGGTGTAAAATAATGGGGTACGTTATGTTATTTTTGCAGACAGTGCGAGCGGTGAGCGCTGCTGGTCGGCAGTGGTGCGGTAGATTTTCTGGTTTGAGAAGCCTCAGCTCACACAGACGGAGAATGAAAGGTTATAAAGCTCCAGGTCTGAGGGCTGCCGCATGCCCCCCCCCCCCCCCCCCCCCCCCCCAGAAGAAGAGCTGGAAATGGCTTTCCTCCGTCGATCCATTTCCCATTTATCTTTCTCAGGCCCCTTTAAAGCTGAGGTTTGTCTACATTACGCAGTGAAGAATGAGTTTATCAACCCAGCCACCCATGCAGGAAATCTATTAACAGCGGTACAAATGGTGGGCGAGCTCCCCCACCCCCCCCCCCAGCCCTCCTCTGCCCCCCACCCCCCTTTCTGTCCGTGGCCTTGGACAGCAGTCAGGCAGACAGAATCCATCAGGAGGAAGAGGCCGGCTGAGGAAGGTGCGTCCAGGCTCAGAGAGGTAACCGCAGGCCTCCTCTGCCTTCGACCTGTCCCCCTTCACTTCTCTCTCTCTTTTCAGTGCACGGAAAACATCAGCGCATCTCGCTTCCAGACTTCCAGATCTCACCTCGTGATGGTAGCATTTATGCTTCCAAAAAACGAACAAAAAAGCCTTTAGACCATGGAGATAATATGTTGTGAGAATGAAGGTTGAACATATGCTTTAAACACATCATACATGTTGTACACATCATAGACACTATACATATCATCACATACACATTGTACACTTTATACACATTATAAGCATCATACACCTTTCTACACATCAAACACGATATACCTTTATACATATCATATGCATTATACACATCATACACATTGTATGCATCATAGACATTATACACATAATACACTTTTATACACATGATATACCTTTATAGATATCATAGACATTATACACATCATACGCATGATATACATCACCCGCATGGCCTGCTTGTCCCTGGAGTGAACACACCTGCATGTGTAACACATTCAGGTAAATTTGGGCTTTCATTTGCAGTGGGGTGGAGCTGGATTTGAGCTGGATCACCGTCCAGGAGGCAGTTTGCTCTGCGCTCTCACAGGTGGAGCTCTGCAGGTGACCTGAGGAAAATGACCCTGAACCGCCTCGGTGAGCACGCATCGCGTGTCAATCAGAAATACGACCAATGGCAGCTAAGTAAGAAGCGCTGCATTGAGATATTGTATCATTATTACCACATTATTTACCTCATTATTCTTCTTCTGTGGTATGACAGTGCTATTGTCATATACATATACCAGAGAAATATCAACACGCCTTTATCTGAAAGGATGAAAAAAAAAAAAATGCAATTGTGTGTTTCGGGACGAGACGTTGATTTAAATATCACCGTTGCGAATTCCACCTGTGTGTGACAGGTGAGGTGAAATAAAGGGGAAGAGTGACAGTGGGGTTTACGTGCCTGACCGAGCACGAGATGGCGGCCGATTCCCCCGCTCACTCTGGAAGACTGAGCTTCATTACTGCAGGGATCGGTTACCAGGGCACACGTGGAAACAGCTACCAAGGGGACAGGGCTGACAGTCTGCATGCACAAAAGCAGACACGTGCTTACACATGATGACACCCTGATACATGTAGAAACACACACTCATACACACACACACAGACACACATGCTTACACATAACGTCACCCTGATACATGTAGAAACACACACACATATACTCACACAAACACACACACACACACATACACACATGCAGACACAGGCACACATATACACACAAACTCACATATACGCACACGTACACACAAAAACCCATATACACTCACAAACACACATACACACACACACACGTGTTAGCAAGCATCCTAGCAGTATGTCAATACTCAGAAAATGTTGTTTGTAAAACCATTTGGCAGTTGGGAGGAATAATCACTCACAATCACTTTGGTATTGATTAAGTCTGCTTGTTATTGGGCGATAACTCAATATAAACAGTTTAGTGGCAATACCACTGTTAGTGATTTTGTGCACCGAATGCTAAATTATTATATATATATATATAAAAATTGAGCTATGCCTTCACTCAGGGTGTCTTTCTCTTTTCTCTCTCACTCTCACTCCGTCTTTCTCAGTTCATCTCTGTGTGTGTATGTCTTTCTGCTTGTGTGTGTTTGTGGGTGTATGTGTGTGTGTGTGTGTGTGTATTTCTCTTTGTGCGGGTGTTTGTGTATGTCTGTGTGTGTGTGTGTGTGTATGCGTGTTTGTGTGGTTTGTGTGTGGGTGTGTGTGTGGTGTGTGTGTTTGTGTGGGTGTTTGTGCATTTATGTATGTTTGTGTGTGTGTGTGTGTGTGTGTATTCCTCTTTGTGTGGGTGTTTGTGTATGTCTGTGTGTGTGTGTGTGTGTGTATGCGTGTTTGTGTGGTTTGTGTGTTTGTGTGGGTGTTTGTGCATGTATGTATGTTTGCGTGCGTATGTGTGTATGTGTGTGTTGCCCATATGAATTCAGGGAAAGACTCTGTGCTTGACCCAGAATCCCTGTTATTTTTTCTGCTCCAACTTAAAATGCCTTTGAAGCAGCAAAGGAAACAGCGCAGCAATTAATTACGCTGTGACGCCCGGAGAATCCATACCGCGCGCGTCAGTTACCGAGCGGGCGTGGGGTGAGTGCGGGGGATGCGGTGTGGGGGGGGTGGGGGTGAGTGAGCACAGAGTCAGACAGGATGACATCCTACAGTAAATCTCAGACCTCTGAATGGCCTCGTGGCCAGGATGCCGGCCATCGCTGTAGCATTCAGCCTAATGAACCAATCAGAATCGAGCCTAAGCTCACCCCCCCCCCCCACCCCCAACAGCATTCGATGTAACGCTGCCGTGGCAAGAGTTGTGTAACCCTTTTATAATATGGAAATAATATTTCATCTTGATATGTAATTGCCTCAGTCTTGTGGACAGTACTTCCGTATCCAATGGCAACACGTAAGGCTGTGAGACGGAAAAGAGAAAAAGAAACCCTTTAATTGCTGCCCACTGCGGCTTTATCTTCCAGTCTGCACCCGGGCCCGTGGGCAAGCAGGAGGAAAATCAGCTGCGGTTTAATGAGCCGTAGAGCCAGAAAACCCAGCGAAGATCACTCCTATTGGCCGATTAGATAAAAAACGGGTCCGATACTCAACACCTCAGCAGTTTCGCTACAACGATTAATGCCCTACGCAGCAGTGAGGCTCCTCTCGTATTCTCCGATGAACGGGAAAGAGAAGCTGGTCCCAAAATACCTGCCCAGGGACAGCCCAAAATGGGGAGACAGGGAAAATTCTGAGTGCAATCACCGTTCAACTAGGACAATTTTGGTTCTGTAAAAATTTTTCAAAGCCATAAAAACGGGTCTGACAGATATTCTTCTAAGACGCATTAGCACAAGAATGCAAATCTTTAGAAAGGCATTCAGATATTTAAACTGCGGCATTAAATCTTAAACAGCAATCACCATTTCAAAGCCATTTTGTTCACCTGTTTTACGGGGGTGTTGTATTTCATAGATATCAGAGCCACAAGGTAGGAACACTTATCTCGTTAGCCTGATTTAATAATTCAGGTCGAATACCCCTGGGATCTTAAACAGCACTGCCGATGATGGAAATCTCATAAATAGAACTGAAAATGACAACAGGCCTTATGAAATAGGCTTCCCAGTCATCCATGATGCACATCTTATAAACAAATGAAAGAGAAGCACAAATTATATCTTTTTTTTATTTACATCTGCACATGGTTTTATTCCCTAGACTATTTTAAAAGAAAAAAAAAGGTCAGGTAACTTTTAAATTAAATGTAGCTGAATGCTTTATTCTTTGCTGTTTTTGATTATTTTGTTTCTTCCTAATTTATCCCAGTTTAAATATAGCCTGTTGGGGGGGAGGAGGGGTGGTGCTATGGCAACCCTTGCCTTAAATAATTCTAAATTGCAAATGTAGTTTAACAAGAGCCAATCTGATTTGCCCTTTGCAATTTAGGGAAATAATAATCAAACCAGTTGGTAACATGATAGCAAGGAAAGATGTCGTGCTCTGAGCATAAATTAATAGAATGGCTTTTTGATCTACAAACGATGTCATCATGACAATTATATTGAATTACAAAAGACCATAGCCTAAATGGCAAGCTGCAGGCAGGGTAGAATTGTATGATTGTCTTTTTAGCTGCAATAGAATATGTCTTTTATATATTAAAAAAATATTTTTAAAAAAAAGCTTGTCAAAGTTTTTCAATAATGAACTTATTTTCCTGGCATCAACAAGACTGTACAGCCTCAGTGTGCATTTCTAGTGGTCAGGGCATGATCTTTTTTTGCTACTTCGAACAGTGTGTACGACATGAAAACCTGAGAACAACTTTCAAAAATGGCAGTTGGAAAAAAAAAAAAAACTTGACTGTTACCAGCCAGAAGGGCGGGAAAGAGAAGCGCGGGGAGGGCAGGGGTGTCAGAGTAGAATGTTGAGTCCGCAGAAATCTGTGGCTGCAGAACACTCTAACTAGCAGCTACACATTCGTGCCCGTGTGTGGGGGCCAGACCTCGGTCAAATACGTATTTGTTTTGGGTTCAAATACTTTTCCGCGCTCTGTTGATCTTGCCTGGTGTAATTGAGCCTGCCACTATGACCAGAAGGTGGGGTTTGCACTTTTTGAGAGTATTTCATTGGTTCCAATAGACCAGACAAGGTCAGTAAAGCGTAGAAAAGTATCTGAATCCAAAACAAATAGGTATTTGACCCAGGTCTGGTGAGGGCACTCAATATCAATGGAGGCATTTCTTCTGCGATACCAGATCAACTGGTGCAGTAAAGCTAAAAAAAAAAAACGCAAGATTACACAGTCCACTTCAAAGTGACAGCCACAAAATTATAGTTTCCCTAACAATGAGTTTATGTGAGTTCAGCTGGTTGAAATTATCCACCTCAGTCTTCGATTCTGGACTCAAAACATTAGAAACGGTGAATCTCTGGAACCTGGAGCAGTCTTTCTAAAACTCACAGTAGGTCACACAGAAAAGGAAAAGCGTTCTGAATATCTTATGCGGCGGTCTCATCGGCTGATGAATTTTTGAGAGGAGCCAGCCTGGAGGCTCTCGGTGTGCGTGGCAGAGTTTGATTTTAATTCCATTTCAAATTAGGTAAACTCAGACAGACTCAAATGCAAGCTGAAGTTTTACATGCAAATGCGCACCGTGAAGCCACAGACTGCTGAGAGTGATGCACCTGGTCGAGTGTAACTGGGAGCAGCTTCACTGTCGCTGTTGGCGACAGTGTTTTGCTTCATATATATTTTAGGAGAGCTGTTACACATTAGCTTATCTTTGTGGTCGGGAAGTTGTACCCGGGGGGGTGGGGGGGGGATGGGGGGGGGGGGGGCAGGGCGAGGCGGTTTGTAATCAATCTGATAGGCTTCATTAATCATTGAATACATTCCATTCAGAGAGAGAGAGAGAGAGAGAGAGAGAGAGAGAGGGAAGATGAGAGTCCGTAAAGCAGGGAGTGTTTGTGGTTATTAGGAAAGAGGTTGAAATCGAGGGTCACTCACGTGGAGTTGTCATGACGACAGCTGAGGAACGTTATTCGTTATTCTTTAATGAGCGGGAAAAAAAAACTGCCACAAGAAAAGAGGATGGATGAAAGGGAGGGAAGAGGAGCCACAAGGAAGTGAAACGAACAAGATTCAGAAACAAAGATAGTGAGAGGCCTCACAGATTAAGTCAATTTATCAAATGAGAGTGAGTGGCTGTCTGCATTCTCCACGATCAGAGCTTGTGAATGCCCCCACAAAACTGAGAACATCTCCCTTATGGAAGCAAGAGAAACAAGAGAAACTAGAGAAGCAAGAGAAGCAAGAGAAACAAGTGAAACAAGTGTCTGTCTGTAATGTAGCTTAATGCCATATTCAGAAAAAAAGGCTTTAAATATAACTGACTGCTGAACTCCCCAAACTGCATTTGTGAAAGAAGAAAAAAAATCTCTTAGCAAGGCAAAAACATGGACAGTTGACTGAATCCAGATCTAGCACTTATAATTATTAGTAGAGAAACCCATTCATCCCAAAAACAGATGAATTTTTTTTTTTTTAAAGAAGTTGGATGACAGTGCGATTAACTTTTGCACGATTATGTTAAATATGCCATTGGCTTATGTGCTTCCTCTGTCTGGAACATGAAAAGGACTGTGGGAAGTCTCAGGATTAGTAGGCGATCCGTTCATTGGCCATTCAAATCCTCAGCTGCGCAGACGAAGGCGCCAGGCCGCTGAACCTCAAACGGCTGCTGAACCCTGGAGGAGGGTTAGGGTTAGGTGCAGGAGGGGAGCTGTGTTCACTGAGGGAGAGGCTGCTGGGGACAGAGGTTGTTTTTTAAATTAATTTATTTTAATTAATTTTTTATTCTTTCGCCAGCTGTACAAAGTCCAGTTCCCCCCCACGATGATGCCGTATTCTGGCAGGGGGTATTGCTCTGATCGCACGCAGTTTAGGCAAGGGTCTGATAAATCTCTAAAAAAAAAAAAAAAAAGTAAAATAAAATTTAAAAAAAGAGACAAAACTATGCATTAACATTTCTGGCACAGTCTGTGACTCTTTGTGTCACCGTGTCCTTGGGAAATATGATTTTCTTCAAAAGGCGGTAAATCCATATTCAGAAAGATCTCATCTGACTGGGAAACCTCAGTCAAATTTGCTACATGTGTCATGTTCAAAGCTCTGTGGGGTAATGGTGGTGGGGGCGGTGGGGCGGCGGGGGTTTGGGGGGGGAACGGGGGGGTGGCGGCAGGGGCGGGGGGGTTGGGGGGGGGAACTGGGGGGGGGCGGCGGGGGAATGCGTGACACGGTTTCATGTTCAATCTTTTCCACCCCCGTTGCAGGAACTGTGCATAACGCTGAAAGAATTACCGTGGCAACAAAGTGGCTTTTCTGCTAACCAGCGTTTAGCACTGCTGCACAACAACGGCTGCGGTAGAGATCAAAACCACAGCACCGGGGGGGGGGGGGGGGGGGGGTGTGGGGAGGGGGGGGGGGGGGGGGGGGCTGTACCCGGCCTGTACCCCCCCCCCGACCCCAGTTACTGATCTTCCCGAAGAGACAACAAACACAATTATGCTCCCCGCCGAGGAGACCGGTAAGCTCGCTGTGTGGGTTTCATGTCCGAGGCTCTTCTGATTGGTGCTCCTCTGATGTGTTTGATCCAATGCGGAAGCCTTGGCCCCACCTCTGTCGATGGGGAAACCGATCTCCGTTGTCTGATTGGTTCTCACCTGATGTATTCAGTGGGGGGTCTTCCTGCTCAAAAAGGTTTTAATCTCAATGCTGACTTTCTTAAATACAGGTTAAATAAATACAAATAAAATTGATTTAATTAAATGATTAGATTCAAAGCAGCAGCCCCAGCCTTATCGTTATGGATCTGAAAACTCCACCCCTTTCTCCCTGAGCCAGCTCTGATTGGTGCTTCTCTGTAGCGTTGGAGCCAAGGGGTCGGGAAACTCCACCCCTTTCTCTCTGAGGGCACTCTGATTGGTGCTTGAATTTGTTGAATTCGATTAAAATTAGATGCCCTGGCCCTGTCGCTGCGGATGTGGAATCTCCGCCCCTTTTTGTCCAAGGACGCTCTAATTGGTGCTCCTGTGCCATATTAGATTCAGAGCACAACCTGAAGCTCTACCTCTGTGGACTGGGAACGCCTTTCTGACTGCAAAGCATGTATGGTAAATAAAGGCTTATTTACCTTCGCCTTTATGGTAATGAAGTCCCTGTTCTGCACGCATGGCCTGATTTCATTGGACTACACCCCATGCTGCTCACTGCTTATTGGGTTAACCAACAGGGTCTCAGAGTCGAGAAGGGGGATATGAGGGTGTGGTATTTAGGGAGACTGAAACAGGAAGCTGTCTGCTCTGCTTTAACCCTTTGAAGAGTGGGTTTTTTGGAATGTTTGGGGTTTTTTTCAACTGCCAGTGTTCTAGAACTCCGTTGCTTTCAATTACCAGGAGAGGCTGTTACATCAGCAATAGAATGCTCTGTTAAAATCTGTAATCTTACGCCTCAGACGGGCTGAGTTACTATAATACACTCTCAGTCTACAGCACAGAGGTCCAGAAGACCAAGAGTTCAAACACAAATTAAAATGCTATTTATTCTTTCAGATTCAGCAAAAGCAAGGCCAAATAAATTACATCTGCAAAATGGAGTGTGCCTGACTAAGTAAATAAGTTGAATGGATGTGCTTCCACTGTTTGAGGGGGTGTGACCTTCCTGTTTCTGTCACTGATATTTATTTATTTATTGGAAGATACCTCTTTCTGCCTGCAGGGGGTAGTGCAGCTGCAGCTTGTTAATGGATTGATGACGAACACCTGGCTACCTGCAATCCAGCAGTTAAAGCCACCGGTCCTCGCCTGCATTGGTGCTCTCTCCCTCTTTCACTGAACGTGCTCACCAGATTGCTGACTCATTTCTTTAAATTTTATTTGACCTATCTACTGATCCTTTTTTAGTTCTAGCCTCCGTTTCTTTTCTTTCTTTAGCCTTTAGAGAGGTGTTGCAGAGGACAGGCAATGTTCCTTCTTTTCTTTTTTATTTTCTTTTTTTGTGCACCAGAGTAGGACTCCAGTGGAAGTTTCACCCTTTTTTTCCCAGAGGAAGAATCACTACCAGTTTAAGATCAGGGCGGCCATTTTCTGCAGGGGCGAACTCTGGCCTGGCCTCTATTCTCTCCAGTTCAACATCCAGGCAGCTGTGCTTGCTTGTATGTATTTCTTGATGTTTCTTTGTTATGTTGTTTTGCGTGCATACTGTAGTGATGTAATGAACTTTGTATTGATTACAGTTGGGGTTTTACAGCACATTGCTTTGTTTTTGGCACACAGTAAAATGTCCAGCGTTAATTCAACTCTAATTTAAGTCAGAATCAAGTGCTAATTTAACTCTTTGCAGATAACATTTGGTCCCACATTTGTTGCCCCTTCAGTTCTTATAACATGGGTGGATTTTAAGATGTAACTAGTGAAGTTAACATAGCTCCCCCTCCACACTAAGCATTTTTGTAAAAATATTCGATTTACAGTTACTTTATACAGAAATATAACAGCCAGTCAGACCTTAATATTAAAGCTTGACTTAAGATAGTTATGTGGTCAATTTTTATGACCCACACCTTCTAGTGTGGCTACATTAATTTTAATTCCCATTTGGTCTGTCTTGTTCCATTGCCTCCCAATAAATTTAACATGTTATTAATCTATTTGTTATCATGCACCAATGATAAATCTTGAATTATTACTCTTTAATAGGCTACACGAGTTCTCGATTTATGGATTATGATGCATGATATTTTGTCTCTGACTTAACTTGGCACTGTACATTTAAGGCACGTTTTACCTTTAACTTCTATGGGCTGTTACTTCCGTGTTTATCTGTTCACTTCTGGCTTAAGAGGTGTACATGACTGTAAAAATTCCCAGCTCCAGTATAAATCATTAATGGCTCATTTGTACATTGTACATTGCAGCTTAGTACCCAAACAATCAATGTCTTTTTTTTTTCAATGTCATCATCATTGTCAACATCGTGTTTTCGCCTGTTTTTGGAAAAGCTTGGTGGAACAAAACTATCTTATTGTGCACACCTATTCTGGCAACCATTTTATAAAATGGAAACATATTTTCTGACAAAAAAACCTTAAAAAAAACCTAAATGTTTGTAATTCCAGCAAAAGTAGAACACTATTACGCTTTCAGTTGACTTCAGGTTAATTAACATGTTGTTTTTGTGCTTATTAGTGGAGGATCCTGCAGCTCGGGACGATTGAGATGGATGAGCGGAGCTCTCCTCCGGCAGATTGGAGACGCGCTCCGGGGAAATCCAGCCGTGACCCCAGCATCATCCGGCCCCGTTCCCACAGAAAGGGAAGTTAATGCGCGACACAGAGGTCGCCGTGCTCATTTTCAAAAAGGGGGACATTTATGCCCAAAGGGGGCCCCTTGCTAATGAGAGCCAATTGATTTATAGGTTCTTTAATAAGCCAATTAGTAACAGTCCTGCAGCAAGGGTGTGTGCGCGCGGCACGCTTACACCAACGCGCTTCGGCGCTGTGTCGTTAAAAGGCGTTTTGACACGTTCTGTCACACAGGGCACGTTGTCGTACGGGCGCTTTCATTTCACAGAGAGACAAACCCAGTCGTGTTTACAGTGCGTCTGTCACCGAATGGCGTTTTCCCTGTGTGACAGTCCCTGAGAATGTTCGGTATGCTACGAGACAGAGGGCCCCGGTGTGAACCCCCCCACGCACCACCCCTTCCCCCGGGGGGAGGGGGGGGCGATAATGTCACCATTTAAATAAAAAATAAATAAAATTTTTTACATTTGACATTTAGCAGGCAGTGTTATCCGGAGTGGCTGAGTGGAACAGATTGCATTTTTACACGCAATCAATTAAAACAGCTGGCTGTTTCACTGAAGTACACTGCCAAGGGTACAAAGCCAGTGGCCCCAGCTGGGATTCAAACATGCAACCTTTCCTTTTCAAGCCCATTGTCCCTAACCATTATACCACACTGCTGCCCTATTCTATACTATAATGGGCTCATTAGAAACAAATGTGCCCTAGTTTACCCAAAGCCTTTATAAACATTAGAAATGGTATAACAGGGGTTTATTTTATAGTATATATACTATTTTTATAATTGAAGCTGCTTTACTTTATAGGGGCACAATTTAATATTGACCTTTGTGGAAGCAGGGTCTACTCTGAAGAGTTGTTTCACGCTGTGCTCAGCCTCAATCAGGGATTCAGTGCGCTACAGACAAATGCTAATCAGGATACTGAACAAGGAGCACTCATCACCATTAACTGAAATAACAGTAAATACCTGAAAAAAAGACTCCATCTCACCATGTGATGTGAAAAACAAAAACAAAATGGCAGAAACCATAGCAAAGTCCCTAAACATCTGTAGTTTTAGAATGAACAGTCAGTGGAATATTGAATGTGTGTAATTCTAACTACTGTACGATTGACTTAAAATAATTATTGTATATCCAATTCATGAGCCGCTGAGATCTTGACGAAACTAAAGCTCAAAAAAGAAAACACTTCGGTGCTGTGTAGGCCAGCAGGCAGTTGCTCTGCAACACGCAATGGCCGCTCACTACTTCCTGCTCCCCGATTTTTTTCCGTTGTGGTCTGATGTCAGCTAATCTAACGCAAAGGTCACGGGACGTCTTCTTCGCTTTAAAAGATTTACAAACCGACGACACCCGCGGACCCCTCAGACGAAGTGAAGTCCGCTTTAGAGCGTAATTGGGCTGAGAGATCCTTTGACACAACGCCGCCGTCTCGTGAAGTTTCAAGGCTGGCCATTTTGTAAAGGCGGTAAATTCTCACCTCAGCTTTGGTGGGCTGCGCTCTGATGATCGTGATGAAATGGGACAATTGCTTGGTTGCGTGTTTTTATACAGAATTAACAAAAATAAGCAACTCCCCCCCCCCCAGTTATTGTGTTTTCCCAGATGTTTTATTCTTCATTTTCAGGTATTCAAATGAAAACAACAGTTTTTAAAATGTTTTCTCAAACAAATTTGCGCCCTTCAGTCTCTGCATCTACTTAGTATAATCATGTGTTGTTCTTACCAGTCATTGACTTACATCTGGCATCTTTTGTTCATTTTTTTTCCTTCACATTTTTCATTCACAGTTTTTTTTAACAATTCTTTAACAGTTTCAAGATCAAGGACAAATGTTGATGAAAGTCTGCATTGATGTGTAAGAATTTAAAATGTAACATTTGCTTAAAATTTTGTTTTCACCCAAGCGTACAGCAGTGCAGTTCACACTTTTCAGGAAGCAAGGCTCTAAAATCCTGACACAGATGATTGCTAATTAGCGTAAATTAGCATAAATCATTAGAAAGGAGCTGTCAGTCATTCTGGGGGTACTTATCATCCTTCCTGCTGTGCATCGGAAATCGTTTGCTAAGGCCTGTCTCGTGTTGTTTACCAGCATGCCCTTGGGGCTCTGTCACTGGTCGTATCCCCCTTATCTGTCAGTGAGCGTGTCGTACCTGTTTGCCGGTTTACCCGGGGAACCTTCCAGCCTCCCCTGTGCTCAGTCTGGCATTTGAATCCCTTTAACAGAGAAAGGCCTGGAGTCAGCCTGCCAGTCTAAGGTCAGGCTCCTGTTGCTGTTACGTTATGTGTTATGTCAGCCTGACCTTTGCCAGTTCAGCTTGCTGGTGTGGCCGATTCTATATTGCACTTGCAGAAGATGGTTAGGGGGTTTCTGAGTGGGCTCTCTCACACAAACACACACACACACACACACACACATACATGCACACACAACTACACACACACATTCACACGCAACCACACACACACAGAGTCATGCACCTCCAAGCATGTGGGAGCACACATGCGCATACACACACACACACTCACACACACAACCACACACATGCGTGCATACACTCACACATCCGCACACAAATACAGCCAGGCGCTTGTTGTTTTCTTTTGCACGAGTGTTGCGAACAGCCTGCACTTTTCTTCAGGGGAAGGTACTGTAGGGGGGAACAGGATTAGAGTTCTAGTGAAAGGAGCTGTGGAGAACAGTAGTTTACAGAAAGGAAGAAAGCAGAAAAATTAAAAAACGGCAGTTTCAAAATGGGCAGCCATTTTGAAACTGCCGTTTTTTAATTTTTCTGCTTTCTCTCATGCATGTCAGTCGTGATTTTCACTACCTTTCGGCTAAATCCAGCTTAATATGGATTTTTATTTCACAGCAAAGGACTTAAACTGAGCTGTTTCAGTGAATGCCAGAACTTATAAATTGACCTCTGTTAAAAAAAATATATATTTTTTTAAAAACTGAAATAACTGAGAACTCTGGAGTGGTCATGGAACCAATGGAAATCTTTCACCCTGTGATTGATGTTCCTCCAAGGCTGTCTGTGAAAGAGCTGGTCTCCTACCTCTCTATTCACTGGGGCTCAGTTCTTTGGATTATCTGCAGTTTGTTGTAATTGAAAATTAGAGCACGCTTTTGTTCACAGCGGTAGTGCTGTCATTCTCATCAAAGGCAGAAGGCCTGTGTCTTAAGACCGGAGCTAAACGTTCCCATTTTCAGACGCTTTCCCCTCAGACATCGGTAGTGCTCCAGCGCACCGCCCACTTAACTGCGTTGTCTATTTTATTCTGTCTTTTAAAGCCGTCTAAATCTCAACTCAGACGCCAGCAAAGCTGCTGTTGGGGCCCGGTTATCTGCGCAGAATTGTGATTCTTCGGATCTCGATTGTGCGTTGGGGACTGTCTCGTACGCTGAGTACACCTCAGGGCTGCGTTGTTGTTGAAGCGGACCATGCAGAAGCGGTTGTGGTTATGGTCGTTTCGTGCGTCCGCGCTGGGGAAGGGACCAGCTGCGCTCATTAGCGCAACATGCCGTAATCAATTTGGGAGCGCGGACGCAAGCGCGTTCTCTCCTTCAAAATGTGTCACGCTGCCGCCGCATTATTCTCTGTGAGGAAGCAGACTGTCGGTGCCTGATTGTCCAGCAGGGGGCGCCGGTAAAAAAAAATGAAACACGGTCATGCCTGCTGACTGAGTCCCTCCTTCCCTAGGTGAGGCCCCTAAAAAAAAATACCGATAGGTTTTGTGGAAATTTTAGGATCAGACCATGAGATCAGATTCATTTAAATGCACATTAAAATAATTTCAAGAGTCTCGAGGAAGAATACTCAAATTTGGCTCGTAGTACTGCTATACCTGATAGTTCATTGAGTGATTGATGCCACTGATTGGCCAGAGATTTAACTCGCTTGGTGTCCCAGGTTTAAATCAGTCCTGATTGGAGGGGAGGAATGAAAACCAGCAGCGCTATTGACCTTGAGGGTCTGGCTTGAGTATCCCGGGTCTAGAGGGTTTGTAGCATCACAAGGGTGAGCACACTGCTGACCGTCATTTCGAAAAGCAAATGTTCTCGAGCGTAAATGATGCGGGGAGAAACGAACCGAGAACGTCTCTCCGCCGTTAATAACATCGATACGAATCTCGCTCCTCGGCGCCGTAATCCACGGTGCGTTCCGGCGACGGTGTTTACGACGCGGAGGACCGCGCGCCGCGCGCTCGGAGTGGCCGGCCGGACTCCGCCTGGCGTGTTTAATCGCTCCGGGTCCCCGCTCGTCACGCCAGAGGAAATATACATTCAGCGAAGCGCCTTCGCAATGACATAAAACTAATGGCCTATAAATCTGACCGTGAGAAAGAAAAAAAAAAAAAAGTTATGATTAAAAAAGTTTTGAAAAGCACGGAGCTCGAATAAAAGAATGGGAAGAAAAAAAAAAAAACTTCTCCCTGCGGATGACTCCAGGGCTACAGAGGACCTACGTGCTGTCCTCTCCTCTCCTCTCTTCTCCTCTCCTCTCCTCTCTTCTCTTTCCTTCACTCCGTCTTATCAAGGACTCCTTAGCTTCCCTCATACCCGTCCTCTGAATGCTAATGCAGCTGCCCAACACGATAATGCCGTTTCATTAGAGGGAGAGACGCGAGCCGCTTCCACAGTGCCAGACATTATTACAAAAAAATGTTTGCTTCCAATCTTTAATAATGGATTTTTTAAATAATAAAAATTGTTATCAGTTAATTAAGCTGAAATTGACAAGTGCTTGGCAGGCCTCGAGACGTATCATTGGCATCGATCCAAATGCCTCCGTGGCTTAACTTAAATGAATTAATTATTATTATTATTATTATTGTTCTTGTTCCTGTTGCTGTTGCTACTGTTGTTATCGGACAGGGGGGTTGGCATACACGATTACAGACCAGGAAACCACCGCAAGGACAAAAATCATCAAAAAATGCTATTCACACCCAGCGAATAAAGTGAAAAATACAAACCAATTAAAATGTATTTAAAAAAAAAAAAAAAAAAAAGAAAGAAAAACTTTTAAAAACTGAAACTGTGTAACCCAGGATGATTGTGGCCCCAAATGACCACATACCCGCATCCCGCTCTCCTTAGGACCCTAGGCCTACACGACCTGCATTTACTGGGCACTTTGACCTCCAACAGGTACTGTAATATCACGACAGTTATAGGAAGTCTACTAATTAACCTACAGTACCATCTAATGAATCGGGGATGTGTGGTCTTAAATTAACCCGGAGTGCAGAGGTCATGGGAGGTAATTAAGGGTTGTTCATTACACTTGAGAGATACTGTAAAGTGGGGAATGGGAGGTGGGGGTGGAGGTGGGGGGGGGGAGGGGGGTGGCAGGGGTCATTGTCTCTATCTGCGCGTAATTCTGAAAGCAGAATTTAATCCAGTCAATTTTGCATATTTAAAGCTACACGTGTACAGTTCAGGCACAAGCAGAAGGTGTTGCACATTAATTTCACTTAAAGTCAAAGGAAGCGGAATGCGTTTAACTGGCACACAAACAGGTGCCATACTCCTCACATTATGAGCGGAGGTGTTACCCCCTGGCTTGGCTTTCTTATTGAAGAACCTGTTTACACAGGGAGCTGAAACAGCACTGGGAGGGTAAAACAGGATGTGAAATATTGTCCTAAAATAACTCCAAAAGCACTCTTTTTTCATTAATTTATTTAATTTGTGTTTTTTTGGTTTGTTTGTTTTTTTACTCAGTCTTGTTTTTATATTTTTTAAGAAGTGGAAACATCGCCCCCTAGAGGTGAGTGCTGAAACAGAGTGTGTATCACACAAGAGAGCTGTGCTAGAGGGATTTATTCATTTATTTGTTTTTTCTTTTTTTTTTTTTTTTACATTAACATTTAAAAAAAATAATGAGGGGGAAAATGATTGCAATATCTTTCAATGAAGCATTTTATTTTTTTCTGGTTTGTGGAGGATTTCTTGTGTGTGACATGCCTTGGAAAAGTACTGTATGTACATTATTGTCACAGGATCCAAATTTAATGTAAAATGAATTTAAAAGATTAGGGTCAGAAACAAAGCAGTAACTTGCTCTTGGGTAAAGTCAGATTGCTAAAAAGTACATTAAAAAACTATAGTGTTCTGAAACAGTCTCATAGTATTAACCTCTAATGGAAAGAGAAAAGTTTGGAAAATGCAAGCTGCTCCTGATCCAAAGCACCCCCAACCCCCCCCCCCCCTCATCTTTTAAAGATGGTGGAGGGTAGTGTGGCTTGGGCATGTATGGCTGCCACTGGAACTGGCTCAGTTTTCTTTATTGATGAAGTGAAGTGATGAAGTGAACAGGAACATCAGCTCCTGTCCACCCAAATGCCTCAAAAATAATTGGACAGGACTTCACCTTGCAGCAGGATAATGATCCCAAGCACTCTGCTAAAGCAACCAAGCAGCTTTTCAGGGCCAAATAGTGGAATGCAGGACTGTCCAAGTCAAACACCTGTCCTGAATCCAACTGGACATGCATTTCACTGGCCGAAGATGCGACTGAAGCCAAAAATCACCCAAAACAAACAGGAACTGAAGAAGGAAGACCTCTGCGATTGATGACAGAAGAATTCTCACCATAATGAAGAAAAACCTCCAAACACCCGTCCGACAGATCAGAAACACTCTTCAGGAGGCAGGCACGGATGTGTCAAC